>NC_134756.1:6969696-7272727 GCF_050436995.1 Anticarsia gemmatalis | reverse complement strand
TGTCTTCAAGAAATTACAATCTCGTAAAACTTTATAGCTACTTTACCTAACTAGAACGGTGAACCGAATTGTACTGTTATCTGAAGGGCGTGCCAGTGATAACAATTTAATGTTATCTGGTCGATATTGCAACTTATAACGAAACAATGAAACCGAGTTCCAATAATTATGTTAAATATATAGCATGCCCTTTAACAAAATCTTGAATAACAGGCTTCCAATATGTAGTTATTTTAAATTATACGGTTTCTTGATTTGTAAACAAGTAACTAGGGTACTTTAATAAGGAGTCTCTCAAAAGTAAATACAGAACTATTGGTAACAATAATTTGGTTCTTTATGAATTGCCTACTTTAGTTGCACAGTAGCTCGATTCTCTATTACTATCGACTACTGACAACCGGCTTGTCATCGAGATTTTTTTATGAAAATCTGATCAGAGCTTCTTACGGGCGTCGTAGTAACTATTTATGAAGTTCATTCTAAATGTCAAAATTTCGATTCTCGATGTTACCGGCTGTACAAAATCGCGCTACTGGATGGACTCATGTTCCAAATCGCACAATTCACGAATCAAAGACATGCACTTATTTATAACATACTCGTATTTATTTACAAAAACCGATACAAAAATATACTGACTCGTTTAGGAAGTCCAAATAAGGGATCGGAAATTCAAAAAGTCGAAACGAAGTCGGAACGAAACTGAGATGATTGAATAAGTGCCAATGTGGGTGCAATATGTGGTTGTACGACTAAAGTATTGAAACATTAATCCCGTTTTATAAGTGGCTAAGATTCCGCCCGCGGGTATGCTTGAGGGGCACCTTTAAATAGACCTCTTGGTATTGTCCGCAGTGCATCATTGTGGGATGAAAGGTCTTTTTTCTTGTTAAATAAATCGAAGGTTTCTGTTACAATAGATTCTTAAATTAGATATCGATATGCCACAAATACACTTGCTATTTAATTTATACTGAAGACGTAGCCATATTCCTCCTATCATCTTGTTTTAAACTAATGATGCGTAGTCATAATAAAACAGTAATTTTTATATAACCAATTTATAATAACCAAGAAATAGCGTCATGCATTGTCATCTCTAGTTTTATTTTGTTTAAGAAATGTTGAGATGACGGAGTATTTTACAATTAGGACAGTTTCTAGGTATGCTATCTTAATTGCTTTGTACTGAAAGAATCAGGTAACTTGTACCAAGTGTTGGGAAAAATAATTATGATAAGTAGGTAGATAGTTGGTCATTAATTACCAATTATATCTAGTTCATTTTACGACAACAGATAGCTTAATTAAGGATTAGGAGACAAAATAATCGCCAAAAAATAACAATGGACAATAATTTATAAGATTGAACAAATCATAAAAATGATCGATTGTAATGGACCGCATTTAATTAGAACAATTAACTGAAGATAATGAATTTAAATATAGGTGAAGTGGCACAAAAATCTTAATAGATATTAATGGAGCTCTTTAACCGCCGAGCACACTGAATAGATAGGCAATTAGACGGCATTAATCTTGAGCTTGTTCACTAAGAAAAAGTAATTATAAGAAATGACGATGACGTCTTGCGGACATCTCTAGAAATATGAGTATGTATTCCGTGCCGTGAAAGGAATTGGCAAGCAGTTGCTAATGGTTATGATCGTAGACCATAGTAAGTTATACATGTATAGAGCTTCCTAATTACTTGGTGATTTAAATTGTTAATCGCGGCTTCCCCGTGAAAGTTTATTTAATAATAATATTTACAAATATTTCGTGTCTCATAGTTATTTTGAAATGATGTTGACATCCTACCTAATACAACTGTACAATTTATCTAAACAGAAAAAGATTAAGCCTTACTTTGATGTTAGAGTTCAATGTCTCACTACATCTAAATGTGATCTGTAAGTTTATACTAGATTAGAAACAATTGCGAAACCAAACTGTTAAAGAGTTCGTATTTGTACGGGGACAACTCGAAGATTATGTAAAGGAACTTATCAGAAATCTTAATGAGCTTTGGCTAAAAGTTTCAAAGGCATCCAGGATTATCATTATCTGCATCTAAAACAAAATTCAAGGTAATTAATTACTAACATTTTGTTAAAATAAATGTCAACGGACAAAATTTTAGTTTCTGAAATGCAAATTATATTTAATTAACATAATTAATCATACTTACAAGCATATCTGTACCTACTTTTTGCATTATTTATAAAAACTCACATTGCTATAATTGACATTTATAATGTCTATCGAAACACGTAATAAGGTCTCAGCGACGGTTGGCCACGTCGGACAGCGTTAAAAGAAATCATAATTAATCGTCCTATTCCCCGCCCGCTCGTCTTAATAGAGAGCTTTCCACCGCTTTCCATGTTTTCTCAGCGACGTAATAAATTAATCTCCATTCGCAGTTTTCCTGTAGCCTCTAAGAAAGGCAAGCAACAAAACAATGGACCGCCACTAACTTTCCAGCCACGGGCTACTTCGGGCTCCGTGCGTGCGTGAACTCGTTTGTTACTAGACAGATAATAAATTGTACTTTTATGGCTTTAAAACTAAATATTAAGTGTGATATTGCATAAAATACTTCCTATTTTATAACGGACCGGTACTTGATTATTCACTCGTACATACAATATTGTAAATTATACACTGTTATGGCAATAAATCAAGGCAAATTCGCGTTTCAGTGATTACGTATTAAATTAATTGCAAGCTATAAAATAAATATTTATTTAAATATCCAATCCAATACATATTTTAATTTACATACTTTTACAATAATTAAGATTGTCTATTTGATTGATTACAAAATTTGGAGCACAGTTTTATATTGTTCTTGACAACGATGTTTGCTAGTTTTTGGTTCACAATTGTTATACCAACATGAAAATAATACGAATCTTTTCAGCCCCAAGAAAAGCAAATTTATAGTATTCTGCTCGATTATTTCACTATACGAAACAGATTTCATACATAGAAATGTCCTAAAAATTGTCATAGTAACAACTTAACTATAGACGTGGCATTAAAATTACGGATGATCTATAAAAATCTAACAATCAGGCACCTACGAGATTTATTCCACGCCGTAATAAACGGCATAAACTGGAAGTGGTAAGACCTTTCTTACTTGAGATTAGTTACAATACAGTTCCCATACCTACGTACTACTTAACTTTTTTTCTTCCATGTTAGTTTCTTGCAAAAGTACAGTTATTGCGAACACATATACGTTTTCCTCGTAGAAGTTGCATAACTGCGGAACTGCGTGTCTATTTATCAAAGAGAGGCAGCGGTATAGTGGGTAAACAATTTTATTACGTATTTGCCTGTGTGTAGGGAGTACTTCACACGGGTAACCAAAAAATCTAGTTGTATTTTTACTTATGACTTTTTCGTCTATAAAATTTATTTTCAGCCACAGCAGACTTTTTAAACAAAATATTAATTTGCGCTATAAGTAGTCAATACTGACAAATGAGTAGCATTTTTTGTTAAATAACTTTGACATTGAACATGAGAATCACATATTAAATCCTTCAAAAACAAGGAAGAACGTCGCCCAAATTGGTCACCGGCTACGGAAGTAATTAATCAAAGAAAATGTTCTGCAAACAAAACTACTCATGGACACGCAAAAACTTATTTCGGGAGGGAAGTAAAACTAACTCTCGCGTTTATTTGCAAGCCCGTTTTTGGCCGAAGGAAAATGTTCGTGTTTTATTTTCACAAACAAGCATGTGCTAAACCATCTCTTTGAAACTACCTGCCGTAAAATAGGGGCAAATAATTTTCTTGGCACTAAAAAACCACCTTACTTAACCGAAGGAGCTTAGTGCTAACATTAAGTCAGCACTCGTGTGAATAATACAGTATTGTGGAAATGGAATTCTGGTTAAAGCTTACACTTTACTGCTGTCGGTATTTTTGATTAAATATGTTGGTAATTTTCTTCTGTTGAGGGATCATAAAGTGAAGGAGATTCTCATAAAGTCTCTACAAGTAGTTGTTGTTGGTTCTAAGAAACGATTATAAACTAACTCGGAATATTTGATGATATTGCCTATCATTAAATATTCCGAGTACGATTATGATCATCAAAACGTAAGTACTTAAATTTAAGACATAAGGGTAAAGATTAGCACCATTTTCAAACTCTCCACTGTCGAGCAGAGGATTAAAATTACTTGATGACTAGTTCTTGCAGCATACGCTAGGAGCGCTAATCGGTTTTGTCATACAAAAATTGTTAGTTGTGGCAAAGTGGCAGGAAATCTCACTGATGCTGATCTTAAACTATTGCTCTTACGTTTCTTATTTCCTCTCGTTACTTACTATTCAATTATCAGGTAAAAATACCTATAAATGAATAAGTAGTAGTGTTTTAGTGTATCTTATGCCTCGGTCGACGTCCTACTTGGTAGGTTGCGAGTGTTGCGACACCACAACAAATACTGGGCGTGCTCTGACACACTATTTATGATAACTGTCCAACCGACTCGTATTGGCTAATATCAAATGTACTTTAGTTATGTTTTGTTTTAACTTAGCGGAAAGTCGCTGTTTATTTAACTCTTTATAGATGCTTTTTTATTTTCTCATGGTATATCAAGGTATCTCATGCGTTTTGCTTCAACTGCATAGTTTCTTTTATCTTAAATATTAAATGTATACCTTCTATGTAATTTCCAGAGTGTAATTTATCTGCTAAAATGTTACCCAAATCGGCCCTACCGTTTTGGCGAACAAATGGACTATACAAAAAATTTACAAACATTTCCGGCATTTATAAAACATAGATTTTACATTATGTTTATAACATCAACTGTGTTCCAAATAATACATAATATTTCTAGTAAAAGTAATATATTATAAGTTTCTATAAATAACTTGAGCAAACCTTGCAAATAAACCTCGCATGACAAATCCTAAATAATATGACACAGCTCTTAATATCGACATCCGTATTAAATACAACTTTCCAGACAGCCAATTAACGTATTGTCACAAACTGTACAGACGACCACAAAAGTGTTCCAATTGAACGTTTCGACACCTCGCAATCGTGTCCTTATTTTATATGGGACGGACTTTTTTATTGGCAAATTATTCTATTTGAGGAATATTTTTTGGAGCTTTTGACTGATGACATGTGAAGAATATAACAAAAATTTCAAAGTCTGCTAAAGGAAAAAATGCCTACATACTTAGTTTAGTTACATTTCATTCATTATTTTGTAGAGCCTCGTGGTCAAAACGGAGCTTTATGAAACTCAAGAGATTTCAAGTTCGATTCCCGAGTCACCCAAAGCACTATGGAGTTTTTATAATTTCGCTTCGAATGGTTTCAGTTGTAGACTGGGATTCTGTATATTGTATTAATCGCCCTTTATTATGGTACATCGGATTAATTTCACTTATTTAGCCCAGTGTAAACGCAGTGAAACAAAGTGCAACGCATGTTTATTTCGTACAACTCTGCCTAAACCTATGGATTTAAACGGCGTATTTTAAAAAGGTTTTTATTTTCAAGTCATAGTCTAGTGCCTCATTTAAAGAACTAATGGTTGATCATTATTTTCGGCCCGTGACAAGTAGGCTCGATGTTATGTAATAAGTTATTTCTTGTTCAATGACCATGACATAGAATATCTCGTGTACCAGTTATACTGTACTTATATATTTATTAATGCGAGAGTTAATGTATGTACAATGAATGTGGAAAGAAATGCGGAAATATGTGGTACAAGTAGAGGTACTCGTAGGTTTATTTTAATAAAATTACTAGAGGTCTACTTCATTTTTGCTCATGCTGTCTCATACATACTTTAGTCCATGATTTATCTAATATTCTGTACCTTTCAAAGATCTTTTCAATAAGACAAGGGGCACGTACCCTTGGTACAGTCAAACTTACAACAACAACACAGTACAATTGACAACATTTTGAATAAATATTGTAAGGAGCGTAAACATAGCCGCGGGTGGAAGCTAGTCCACAAAGTTACATATAATTAGATGAGTGTGACTAATTAATTATTATTTACGTAATGCTTACATAAAATGAGACGATTAGAAAGTGAACACTCGATGTAATTGTATAATACTTTATAATTATTATTTGGACATATACTAACATGCTATTCAAATGGGCTAGTAGGATCAGCTTCAAGTTATTCATTTTCGAAATTGACAATATTTTTATTCAGTTTCTTTGACAACATAATTATCGGGTATTATAAATTTATTTTTTACGGATGAGTAAAAATGACACCAAAAATAACTGTCTACCATGTTCACTTATCATAATATTAATATTCTTCACTCTAATTCAGGTATATTATAAATATTATTATATTAGCTTTTCAAACGCGGCATATGTTCTGAACAGTACAAAGTATATATTACTACCTAACCTAACTATAAAAGTACAGTATACAATTCAAAGAAATACTTCGGCAGTCAAACAAGCGGAATGTTGAGTCGCATACCTATTCAATTCGGGCCGCAGTGTACAGCCTTGATCGCGGGCAACCACTAACCTTTACCGAACACTTGCTTGCAACGTGTAATTACTTATACTAGAGATACATTATTAATTAGAGCAATGTATGTAAACTAAGATTAATATGGAAAGTCAAGGAAAACTGGTTATAAAATGGCTATTTGACGGGGATATGCGTCATGGGTGCGTCTAAAGGACACCGGATGCTAGGTTTTGAAAAGAATAGACACGACTTATCAATTATATACATAATAAAGTGAGTGACACATGAATTGTATGGTATCAATTCGTATCATCTTCATATTGATCTTGTAAATAAAAAATAAACTATCGGAATATTATGTTTTCTATTTTAGTTTGTCTTTTAATAGACCTCAAATTTTAGTACCGGAGAGACCTTAAAATTGGCATAAAATTGTTAAAATACATTTCTTAGTCAGTATTGAGGTCAATGAAAAATCAAATTAAAAAATATATTTTTACATTAAGTATTTACTTTTTTTTAATAACCACTGACTTTAGCCTTCAATCAATTTGATACTTTAGTGCATACAAATTAAATAATGATTTAAAGTACGAATGTACTCGTCTTATCAGAAGGATAAAGCGTTATGTTCTGTCCAGAGTCTTATTACTTCAGATTATGATCATAATCCTTGTAATACGACATTACCACGCAACCGATACAATCTTGTAACCAAATCGACATACATTATAGCTAGCTACTATGATGAATTATCTATACTAGTATTGTAAATGCAATAGTTTCAATGTTTATAGGTTTGTCACCCAGTCACGCCAAAACTACTGAGCAGATTCTGATAACAATCGGACCAAGGATCATTCAAAACCTGAATTCACTTAATTATTAGATAAATTAAGCTAAGCGAAATTGTAAGTATTTTTTACCCGACTGTGCAACACAAAGAAGGTTTAATATGTTGTGTAATATAATAATAAAACAGTATTGAATATATGTATGTACAATCGTATCAACAAAAAAAATGTATTTAAGATACAACACTTGTTATATTAATTAAGTGCACTTTTATCACACTAATAAATTACTATAGCACGCGCAAGATTAGAAAAAGACAACACTTAAAAAACAATAAATTAATACTATTTATTACTTTCTGTAATTTATCGTATTAGTTTTACAATATTTTGTTACTACTAACATAGCTGTTAATTTGCAACTTAATATTAAAAAAATAGCAAATACTCCTGTCCCTAACTGTGTTAGCATATCCCTTGCTGAAGGTACGATATTAAAACCAGCGCCATTAACTAGTAGACCCCATCATTTAATTGTTCTTCATTTAGCACTGTCGGCATACGCTTCTACATATAAAATCGATGGCTAAGTTCATCTGAACTATCGAACGCCTATTCCTTACTAGAGATAGGTTATTCAAACCAGCAGACGTCGATAATATAAGCACTTCACATTGGACCAGTTACATAAGAAATAACTTTATAATACAGTCATGGAAGCAAGGCCACCGGCCACGTGCTTAGGAAATGTTACAGCCTGCATTTTGCATTCTACTGGGTTACTACTCGTGCTAGTTCGTTAATTATACAGGTAATTGATTCAGGTTTTAGTCGAGGTTTAGTCTGTGAACGCGATTGTTTTAGAGGTCTGATATTCTATTTTGAGAATTAAGCTAGTCTGGCTGTCTATTGCACATAGATCTGTCATAATCGGCAGCGCGATTCTCTGTAGTTTGTACTATCGAGTCTCAAAAGTATGACATTTGAAATTTACCGCAAAAGTAATTCTCACGGCGTCCGTTAAATTATATTTTCATACAAAATTTGCGATACCTAGCTGGTTGTCTATAGTAGATAGTGGCAGAGAATGGCGTTACTGAACCCAGAAAGCATATTTCAATAAAAATTGGATGTGTAGCTTAAAACCGCGTCACTGTTTATTTTAAAACAATTTGTTACAAAGCAGTGCAAATATCTGTGATCACAGCATTGTTATTTTTCTAAAGTCTCATATGTGTCCTATGAAAGGCACTAAAATGAAGAAACTGCTACAGCATGTTCCAACTTTAGTACCTTGTAGAGAGGCAGCAAGCTTAGACTGACCTTTTTAATTTGAATATTATTATTACCTAAATTCCAATAGTTTTCAGAAGCTAATTCTGAGTAATCGATTGAGCCCTAAGCAATATTTTTTTGTTATATCAACTTATTCAACTCAGAGATCGCATAGTAAAAATAAGTTTATTGCCATATATGACAGATAGATTTAAAAACCACTTACAACGAGCCTTGCATTCATGCTTGCATATTATGTACATACATCTTTGATCTTCCATCAAGGTGTTATGATGATAAATTATGGCCTAATATTCGCTGTTTTGTGCATTACCATACAATGCAATACCAAATTGAAATACTTGCAACCTACATCACAGATATTGATAGCTTATGAATAGTAATAACATGAATAATACAAGAGAAGTACTAATACCGAAAACTTAACTAGTAATACATAGAATTACATCGGCATAAATAATTTCGGCATAATGTGTTTGAAAACATACGTATTAACCGTAAGTTTTCATTTTATACAACATTTATTTTTTGTTCTTTCGAGTCTTTTTATTCAACAGAATGGATGAAGAGATCTGAAATTCTAATACATTACCTATCGTTGCCTGTTTACAACAAAGCAGCAGTACACCATTTACATAAATAGGGCGCTGTCGTACACCCATCATATATACGTAAGCAACAGAATTGAGAAGAAATATTACTTCAAAAAGGTAGAGCTTGTTTTCCAAGTCTTGTAATAATATTGACCCGGAGTACTTCTACGATATTCTTCTTTAAATCTGTTTCTGGCTAAATATAACTGCTTTATTTAGCTACCGTTAGCTACCTTAAGTGTCGTTTCCTGTTCTCACCTGACAATGAGAGTGATGGAATAAAGGATGTATTGCGCATGCACTTGTAAATTGTAAACAATCTCTCGCGCAATGGGCTTTCGGTCGGTAGGACTTGATCATATTATGATTATAACTAAAGTATGCCACGCCTCACTCATTGTTTTGCAGGTCAGTGAGAGTACCTGTCAGTATTATATAATAGCGATTAATCAAGCCGTGTAAATAAGTATAGTTGAGCAATATTTTATCTGATCCATATCAATCAATCTATGATCTACGCAACTCTGTACAAGCTCACCATTCTCTAAATTCCATTACTACTAACCGGAGCTAAAATTGGAATCTGTAGGTATATAAATATCTTAGTTTTTATACAAAGTAAGTACAAAAACGCCAGTTCAAGTTAGAACGAACAATCTGCTCTACAAAGCCAACGTCCTTGACAGGTCACTTTACGTAAATCTCTGAGTATTTAGGTTGTATGAAGTAAGTGTATCATTTACATTATGCAGCTAATGTTAACGAATTAAATTACAAAGAACTATAAAAAAATATTATATTAACCAACGCGACATGATTACGTAAAGTTACTCGTGTGGGAATGGTGTGTGATTTGGCATGAACTAATGTTAAAACAATAGAATTAACAATTTGTACCGCTGTCATAACGGACTCTGTACATTAGCTGCTATCGTGGGATATGGTGCTAACTGCTAACACTGTTATGAACTAGTTTATAGTAAGTTGTTCTTAAGTGTGATTCTGCATCTCTGTTTGATAATAAATATGCAACGACATCTTTCCCATCAAACGCGTGTTTAATATTTTTATCAAATGAGGTAGATTATGTAAACAAAGACTGAGTAGCCTACATCTCACACACGTATAATTGTTATAAAAAATTTGATAACTAACTTTTATAGTCTGAGTTGCTGGCTTATTTTAACATACTTTTGCTTCTATAGAATGATGAAAAACCTATACAATATAGCTGTTGCCCGCGACGCCGTTCGCGTGGATTATAGTTAGGTATACATATATCTGAAAGTTCCCTTTGGGAATCTCGGGAAAAAACTATTCATCTCGGGACTCAAATTATCTTTGTACAAATTTTCGTTTAAATCGATTTAGTGGTTTAGACACGAGCAGAAGACAAACAGAGTTGCTTTCGCATTTATAACATTAGAAAAGATAACACAAAATAGACGTATCAATGATACAAACTCGGATTTATAAAAACCCATAAAGTATAACTAATGTGTTTTACCCATACAAAGTTAAACTACACACAAAGGAAGTTGCAAAAGAAAACGCGAGTGCACATATTTTTTCTATCGTCATACGTGGTTGTGAATCTGTTGCACGTTATCGTTCATCGATGACTACAACAAGCACTTAGAGTAATCGCGACGGTCTACTTATGACGCAAAACTTACATTAACAATTACAGTGGCATTGCTTAGCTTTTTGAGACCAGCATCATGTGTGTGTGAATGTTTTCTGTTTAATTATAGTACAATAAAAGTAATAGGTCGATGACTAAAACTATACCTACATATATATTGAACTTAATATACAACAATGAATGAACGAAATGTTGATGTCATCACGAAAAAAATCTGTGATGAAACCGTAATGTTGATTGTGATCGAAAGTTTGTTTATTATGAAATACAGGAGCCATAATCATTTAATAATAATTCGGAAACCATATTGATTGGTTATTTTTCACCCCAACACCTGTCATATAGGTATTTGTATGATTACTGGAGCGCATAGTTTAGCATGCTCTCTGAGGCACGGATTGTAAACAACGGTTAGCAACCAAACCACGTAGATTTGTTGATCAACATGAGGCTATTTAACCACGGGACCCACAAATAAACTAATTAAATGAACAACAGAACCGACTCTTGACCACTCCTGACTAGAGCAAAATAACTGCACGAATTTTCATTTACCATACGAATAAAATGATTTATTTACTATTGCGTAATTATTCAGTTCTGTAACATGTTATAGCATAAACCACTGAACCTTCCAAATGTAACAAAAATGTAAATTCAAAATACGAAAATATATTTTGATGTTTGTAAGCTCTCATCGAAAATTTATTCCACAATTTAACATGACGGTCAAAGTTATTTCCTAAAACTAAAACTTGCATCGACTGTTTAAATATTCAAAAGGTTGGTTGAATGTAGGCCTACTCGTTGACATTTACACAGGGCCAACGATCTCCATTCGATGGACGACACTTGTTCTCATCGCCTTAATGTCACTTCCCTGATGCGTTCCATACATCCGACGCCAGTGGGAGCTTGTATGAGTAAGATTTTCGCGGTCGCACCCGCAAGCCCTTCCAATACACGTCAAGGCCTCCACTAGCCGTATATAATAAGTTCACCCGCCCGCAACGACACACTTTGTTACTTTCACGCGAGCAGTGCACATTTTGTACCGTCAAAATGTTCAGGCTCTTTATTTTTGTCTTTGTGATCGCCGCCGCGACGTGTCAGCAGCAAGAAGGTGGCAGACGCGTGCCCAAGTACGCGGGAGACCCAAAGACGGCAGCCATCGTACAAGAAGCGCGCTACCTCAGCGGAAACGGAGCTTTCGGTGCCGCATACCAGCAGGAGGATGGAATTAATTTCAAAGAAGAAACCGACGCCGACGGAAACAGGAGAGGCAGCTACTCCTACATCGACCCCAGCGGTCAGAGGAAAACAGTGAACTACATCGCCGGCAAAAACGGTTTCCAAGCCATCGGTGACCACATCCCGACCGCTCCTCAGCCGGTCGCACCCACTCCTGGATACACCCCGGATCCGCGATACAACTCACCTGACTACAAACAACAGCAGTACAGTGCTCCCCAACAATACACCGCGCCCGCGCCTGCTCGCAACTACGGTGGCAAACCTGACCCAGATGACGGCCAGTACCATCCTGAGTTGTACGAGCAAGAAAACTACGTGGCTCCTCAGCAGCAGCAGCAGCAGTACCAGCCTCAATACCAGCCGCAGCCACAGTACCAGCCCCAGCCCCAGTACCAGCCCCAGCAGCAGTACCAGCCCGAGCCTCAGTACCAGAGCAACAACATCTACCCCGGTACACAACAAGCGCAATACAGCGGCCTGCCCTCCTCGCAGTCCCAGTACTCGCAGCCCTCGCAGCCCATCGCTCGTCAACAGTACTACGAGCAGACGACGCCTCAGCCCACTCGCTTCTTCCCTCCCGGCAAGTTCAGTCTCAACAGAGCACCTGACGGTTACACTTACTCCTTCCACAAAGTTTAAATCCTAATTTATAAAGAGGGCTCCGGCGATTTGTAAGGGCCGCAACACGTAAAAAGCACGCATCAATTATCAAATCGCCGAGTCATCCGGGGGTGGTCGACGTGTACTCGGCCGCTTCAAAAGCATTTCTTAATTGTTGCTTGCTGTGATATTGTGAGTTAATGGACAGGTATACATGTGTTGTTCGTTTTTGTTGCTAAGGAAGGTCTGCCGGCGGAACGTACGTCAGTTGACATAACTGAACCTTGTAAATAAACTTAGTATACATAACATGTCGTTTTTTTACCCTTTTATTAAGAGACTGAAACCAACTCAAAAATAGTTGGAAGAAAAGAAGAAAATTTATTGAAACAAGCAATGCAAAATTATCATTTATAAAACTCGAGAGAGTAAAAACTATTCTGAAATTACGCAAAAGTTCTGAAAAAAAAGCATCCGACATAAAACAATATTATGATATACAACATTTTAAAAAGAGGAGATAAAAAATGCATATCATGAATTTCTGAATAGCACTTTACTTTCGTTCTCATACATTTATCATTTTATAAAAAGCAAACAAAAAATATAAGCCCCAAACAACTTCCTTATACGTAGACATAAAGGTAGGGTGTGGGCAGCGTCCGCATTCTACCGTACTTGCACAAACTACCTCAAGACTCGGGCAACTAGATCACCTTACTACTAATACAAGGATATTTCGCTACCAAACCGGTCCGGTCCTACCACGCCTTCCTTTCCATTTACCGACTTCATTATTACTTGAAATGCCGACAGTTCAATACAATATACAATTATCAATGCTCGTAATCACAACTTTAGAACAGTCAAACAAAATGGTCTCGAAAAGCTCAAAGAAATCAGGCACTTAATCAGAATGTAACCCGTTTTATTAACACACGAATAAGACTTTACGAAATGAAAACCAACACGATAGTTGACGAGTTAATAAATGTTTATACAATAGCCACTTTGACGTATGTTATTTTGGAAATTCCACATATTAACTAAAATTGGTATGTCGATAATTCTTGAGAAATCCAAGTCGAAATATCCACACGGTAATTGCATAGGTATCGTTTATTGAATCTACGTTGACCTGACAATTTGTATTGGTGTAATATTGGTGGAATAATTGCATTGTTTTATATCCGATACACCACAATAGAATGAGTGATGCAATCGCATGTTGTTCGAAACAATTTCGACGCCGTTGTTTCGTTGTCGAAAACACGATTGTCGATCAAGTTGTAAAATTGACCGCGGCCGCCACATTGTCTCAAATCACGAGATTGTTAAAACTACATTTATCATTGAATTATTGTTGCTAAAATATAAAATAATGTGTCTGTTCGTTTGATTTATTGCTTTTGTTTTAGAAGGCAATTACTGAAAATGATTTGTCAATTTTGTACAATAAACGCAATTTGTGAACTATGTTTATTTGAAAAAGAGCTGATTGTTTGAGTGAGTAATAGGACAATCATTATCACTTCTATCGAATATAAAACACAAAAAAATATCTTGAACTGGTAAAAAATTAAGGAAAAAGAAAATATCGTTAAATAAAGTCAAAGCTAAGGTCAATCAAATTATATTTCTAACACCTTCAAAAGATAAATTGTGAAACAATTGGCTTCTCGCAATCATTCAGCTCTATATATTATAGGCGCAGATATTTTATACAAACTAATTAAGCCATAGAGCGTGAACAAAAAAATTCATATGAATATTTGGATCAAGTTAAAGTAAAAGACAAATGTGAACGCACATAATCCCGACTGTGGATAATTATAGACAACCTTGGAACAATTCACCCACTATATAGAAACAGGCACGACACGATTGAATGGCTGATAAAGGGCTGCCCATATCAAAGAATTTAAATAAACCTACAAATAATGTATTCTTTACGAAAACACTTTCATAATCCCTAGGTAACTAGGAGCTAGACATACAATCTATAAAAATATAGTTATTCTACTACTATTCCCGACTAAAAAAATCCTTAAAGTTGAATATTGTTATGCATTTAAAACAATATTGCCAATCGCTACAAGGAAGGAAGGAGTAAAAAAACTAAGTGGGAATATCACAACATAAACCTATGATTATTTCAGCCAAACAAACGAATAACAGAAAATTAAAAAGTTTGGTATTGTATTAATAAGACGGTCAATAAACATGCACATTTAATTAAACACACTTTACTGGAATTGCTTTTGACATTATTATATTCCACGAAATGTATCTTCACTTACATGGAATTTTTCGGATATAAATATGCATTTTTACATAGTTCCTAGAAAGAATATAAAGCACATTTTTTCGCGCTTTCTTTACATCTCGCAGGCTGTAAGGGTCAGCAAAGAGGCTCTAGTGCTCTTAACCTGGGCCGTGTCAACGCACTGCGGTTGGCTTAGATTTCTGCATACCGTCTCAGTTACTTATGTAACAGAATTACCTTATAAATATTAAGTAATAAACGACTATCATGCAACAATCTTAAAATAGTAGGTATAACACGAGTAAATAAATATAACACAAATATTTTTAAAGCTATATCTCGTCAATCTTTAACAAAGGAAATAAACCTCTTTCATAACACAGCCATTCGATTATCTTTCGGCAAATATGATAAGTAATCTTAAATTGCATTAGCTATCAAATGTTTCAGTTTAAACATTTAACTAAAAGAAACAATTGTGATTGCGTAAAATATAACATTTTAAATCTCCGTAATAATACGTCTGGCATACTCAAAGGTGACCAGTGAAACAGAATTGTTTGTATCTGCATAGGTCAGTATGAAAATGTCAAATGCTAAAGAACTAGTATAGAACAATTTATGCTACGAATACTATCTTTAAAAGACTTTTAAACAATTATCTGCCAGAAAATGTACACAAATTTAAAAAAATAGGCAGTGTTTGACACACATTAAATTCCTTCATTTGCCGTTTCTACGTAACTACATTTTAACAAAATATATTCCAGTTCAAGAACAATAAAAAACCTCGCCCAACTTAAAAGTTGCTATCTTAAAACTTAAACCTTGATTCAATTTGTGCGCGACAAGAAAAAATATAGCAGAGCGAGTCCCAGATAGCTCGGAGCTACTTCAGCAAACTTCTACTATTTAATTACAATGGGAAATGGAAATCTAAATGCACCTGGTAAGGAATAAAATGCAAAAGTCAATCTAGTCTCGACGGAAAGTGGGCCAATCTATAAACTCATTAATTTCAACGGTAACTGCTATAAACGGAATACCAAATGCAGTCGCTCTTTAACTTGGTTCTGCTTTGCAAATAACGTTCAGTATACAATTTTTATGATGGAATGAATTTTAATCTTGTTGATCATTCCGATTCAGTGGCACTTTTTTCGCTCTTATTTTTATACAAACCGAAGAAGATATTAAATGCTATCTTGGGTAATAATCTCCGACAACTTATATGAGCAACTTTGTAATTATGTAAAAAATATGAATCAAACAAAAAGGCTCTGAAGTACTTACAATTGGAAAACTTTTATATTACTTTTTTAAACTTTCAAAATAGTTTTAAGGTACTTCATAGCTTTTCAAATTTAATTAACGTGTACGTGGAGCATTTTATTAGACCTTTATTCAAGAATCTGAACGGTTGTTCTTTTGTGTTAAAGTTTAACTCCATCATAGTTACTCTGAAAGGCGATAAAAAAGATTATATTACCGGAATATTTTTATCGAAGTTGTTAACCGGAGCAAGTTTGAATGAATCTAAAATGAAGTATGCGTTTTTGCTCCTAACTTAGCGAAAACATTTTAACTGAAACTCGTTTCATCCGCGCTAAGTGAGCCGTCGAAGAAAAGTTTAATCTATGCTTGGTAGTGAGCCGACCAAGTTGTGTAACGTTTTATTTTAGACTATTTAGTTTATAACGATATAAGTATTTAAATTTTTTTGCCTTTTATTTACCCGTCTTCCTCCGTGACAAACGGCTTAATTATGCTATGGAACGAATTAATGAACGTACCGTAAATTAAATTAAATCAATAACAAAAATCCCAAGAACCTATATTTCTTGTACAACACAGCTAATACAAGTGAGCTACAGAACAGTACAATCGAAACACGTTTAGTCCATACAGATCTCGGAGTAAATCAGTCTTTGTCACATGCTACGTAACAATCTGGAGGCAGGATATACCGTGGGAAGGAAAAGTCACGGCTGACTGAATCCGCAGTTCACTCTGTATGCATTGTGCATCCCTTTCGGTGCATTCGAGTGCAGATCACGGCGGCCCGGCACACTCTCCGCACCAATACGACAAACACTCGCCAATTGGCAACACTCGCCTCGTGATTTTGTTTTACCCCGTTCGTATTGAATTTAGAAACAAAATTCAAATAAAAAAATATATTTCGCTCGTTTCCTGTGTTCGTATTCAGATTTCTCAAGTGTATTTTGGGCGAGTTGTTTTATGTAATGTTGTTTTACACCGTTTTTAAGTGGAGGTTTCGTAAATTGATAAATATAGCCTGACACTTTAGGTACTCTAAAAACGGTCATTTCGTGAATAATGGATGTATATCGTTGCCAATAAATAATTAATATCAATTACCTGTACTTTAAAAATAGTTTCCTTCTTAAAGAGTCCATAAATAAACAAGTAACGGACTTACAACATACCTTATTAAAAAGTCTTAAAATAAAATATCACCAAAATGAATACGCATTTACGTAGCGCCACTCATTTCATTACCAACTCACGCCCGAAAATGGTCGTTCAACCTTATTTTAAGGCCAATATCGGCGAAATCAAATTATATCCGCATCGTAATAAAGATAGGAACTATCGTAAACCGTAATACGAAGTCGGTATCGTATGTCCAGGTCTATGCAAGAGCGGGAGTCCGACACCGCGTCCCGCGGGAGTTCCCGGGGTAAGGAGCGGTTTTCCACGGGAATAATAATGCAGCAGACAAGATCGATAAAACCTTGTGCTTGTTACGTAACGTTTTAAAGGTTGAACGAGGACTTTAGTGATAACATCTTCAATGTATTTTCACATTTATCAATCATGAATTTATCGTACTCGTGACTTGAATTCGAAGATCCAAATACTGATATTGCTTTTTACTTAGTTCAATATAATTAATCTTACAGGGTAAAGATGTACCCGTGATTTCGAAGACAATGCATAAAATATGATCGAAATTGTAACGATATCAGTGCCGCATCTAATGATTCGTATAATCATCTTTTGCTAGGAAGCCATCTAATTGTAGTGAAAATGTTGCTGGAAGATTAACAAGTAAACAAACCCAACAAGCAGTTACGAAGTCCATCTCTAAGTGTAGTAGTAATCTTATGCCCATAGCTATAGATGTCCTCATAAAAAGCGACAATATTATACAAACGCAAAACAGAAGTAAATCTAGTATTAAGTACCGGCAGCTAGAGTAACGTCATCAGTCGTCACAGCTTGTAAACGAGCTAATTCCCGAGGCCTACCCATTACACATCTGTCGTTCAACCGAAATGATAGATCACAATCGCGTTAACTACCACACCGTCATAATTCTGCAGTTAGCCCTAGAAGCTTCTAACTAATGTAATCTATACAACCTAGACTATACGTACTATATTTAATGGACAATATATGTAGAACAGTCTGACTTTAGGTGTACCCTAAGGGTACTTATACAACTATTAAGGCAAAACTAAGCAGTTTTCATTTGTAAATCAAGCGATGATTATAGAATTAAATAGAAGCAAGTAGCGGCTTTTATAATTGAGTGAGTGAAACTTATGCAAAAATTCGAACCAGCTGATTGGTGTAACGTCAAAGTATAATAACAAATATGGTGGTGTCAAAACGTAACCGTAGCAATCAAACACATACTCAACAACCAAACATACGAGTACACCGCAATAAACATTTAATAAAATTAAAAGCAACGCAAGAAAATTGAGTGCAAATCTAATCGGAACACCATAGCGAATTCGTAACCATCCATTCCGCAGTATTCAGTTCAACATATTTTTATTCTGCAATCGAACACGGTAAAGACTGTCGGGCGCACATCATTGAGGCGAATACAGTTTGGAATCGTTTAGCAGTCGTTAAGTGGAAGTCAAGTTTAGTGGCCGTAAACGCTTGGGTTGTAAAAGGGAGCCTTTCCTCCAGGGCATAACTGTCTAACTTCATTACTGACGCACTACTCGACCGTAGAAGACGTTTACGCTCTTTTAAATTGTTTTGAAAACATCAAAAAGCCCCAGCCGTTTCTATTCACGATTCAAATAAGGTTTGCGCACGTAAAAATGAATGGAATGCTAAGACAGAATAAATGATTTTGCGTTCTGTTCTTTGATTTCAATGTTGGGTTTTTTAGAATGTTCAGCTTGATTGTATTTAATACAGAATGTCTGCTAATTTTGTTTTGTGTTATTATACAACGAATACATTCTCAATATTTAGGTTTCGAATATAAAATATAAAAAATTGTACGTTCAATGAACATTGTGGAGAGAAATTACGGTATACTCTACTTTTAATCGCGCTTGATAGGATGGTGGTCGATTCGCGGTCACAACGAGTTACGTCAGTACTTGCCGAATTATTTTCCGATAGCTCTCCAATTGTTACTGGGCTACTCGATGTATTTTATATTGTAATTTTGCACTGCCCCAGGGTGAATATTTGATTTTTGTGAAAAAAGCGTTGGTTTTCCCCATAAATCAAGTTCAGCTACCCCTTTCCCACCTGGCATCAATACAAAACATAGATAGGCATCACTTAAAGCAAACTTAGCTATTACGAACGGTCAGTGGGACGTTTTTATTGTGGGGCGTTTGTGTGCCGCGCACGACCGGGATATAAATCCCTATGGCGCGTGCCTTACCACACGAAAAATTAACTTCCAGCTATGTCCCGTTTTTACGGCCCGGCAATAATGCAGTTTAGTGTTCATTCCTCTCGGAACGTGCCAACACTTGTAGTATTCGAAACGCCACGGCGTTTAATGATTATAAAGTTCTTTCTTGTACTACAGCTCTGAGCGTAAACGGAGAGCTCTGGAGTGAATTATTTGCACGTAGTTAAAGTGCTCTAACGTGGTATTAAGCACTCACTACTGGCTGCACAATCGGCAAACTACCATGTTGAATGTTTCTGTTCGGTTTGGTTCTGGGTATTCTGCTAAACCTATTTGGGTTTAATGTAACAGTTGTACGGCGTAAATGAATTTAGATTGCCATACCGTTAGACAAGTTAGATGTTTAAAACCAATTTAATTTACAAATAGACGAATTATCACAACGTGAATCTTATTCCTCTCCCCAACCAAGACGCTTTTTCAGACAATAGGAAAAGTACTTTTTAATCTTTTATCTTTCTCTTTGCTAAAATACGTAATAATTAACTTCACAATTCATAAGTGTCACTTAATCAGCAATAACTAGAGTGTTAAATATCAAAGTTCAAATCAAATCACATATTTAAAAGGCTAGAGTATTTTTTCTATTAGTATCTACGTTTTCTCTAACTCACAAAGACCCGGAATTGCGTGGGCATTGTATTTCCGTCTTCCATCGACACGAAGGTATTCAAAACTGTTTTATTATAAAATTTAATTAGCCACAAAGTTATTCTCACGTTGTAAGGTAAGGAAAGAACTGTGAACAATTAGAATCCTTGCATACTAACCTCGCTATTGTCAAATTAGACATGTGAGAGAACAAAAATATTACCTTTGTACTATGATTATATACAGATACCAATTTTCAAAATCATGTCTCTTTTGATATGCGGAGGATATAAACCTCGGTTTTTAATATCATGTTTCGTTCATAGTAAATTAGTATGTCTTAATGTAAATGGGTATAAGAAGTTTTGCTTTTTAATGTGTACCGACTTACGTCTAAATAATAGAACTGTGCTTAAAAACAGTAAGATGAATTCAACAACAATTGTATCATCAAACTTGAGAGTAAATTATTGACGAAAACAATAAGATTTAGTCATGCTAAGCAACATTGTAAACAAAGCGAATATAAGTGAGAAGTAAACAACCGCTCACTATTACGAGTATAAGTCGCAAAGAATGATGAACGTCGTTCCATTTCCTTTATCCTTGCATACTTGGAATGCATAATTTCCAATCTATACCATTTTTACAGCGACAAATATTTTCCTCATATCGCATCCGCCATCACTTCCTTGTACTACCTTTTCTACGCTTCGTTTTAAAGTTTTAAGACTAATAGTAACATTGTTTAGGCCTATAAGAGTGTAACTTAAAATTTTAGTAAATATACACCTTTATCGCTCTAAATATTATAGTTATAACTAAAAAAAAAAACAAATATTAATTTTCTTAATGTAAATGAGTTGTCGCATATGAACCATTAAAATTACAGTTATAATCATAAAAACGAGCTATTTTTATGATCCAAGTTTATTACTTTAAAAAATATGTAAAGTACTTACTCTATACTTCCCATTCAATTACTTTAATGGTAACAGATATTAATACCATTAAGGTTTAATCATATCGGTGTTTTAATCAAGCAGGAAATTCATTAAATTTCTAAATTATAATATTCAGATTATACTCTGTTTTTTTTTTCAAATAAAAAGGGTGATTTTTAACCATGGGTACTATCGGTACAAGGTTTGAAACTGAAAACAACTTGAAGTTCCTGTAACATTAGCTCTGGCGGATTTCTCATACAAAATTAGTCGTACAAAATCATCCTAGTGTAGAGCGTATTCTCTAAAATAGGTAGGTAATATTGAATATGAAAAATTTGACATTGAAAATGATTTTAAAATTTAGTTCCTGCGCTACCCGCTAGGGGCGCTGATCAGATTTTCATACAAAACTTGTAGATGGCTAGCCGACTTTCGAAATTGTAGGAAATATCCCTTAGCACTTTTTTAAACCAATGTAAAGAAATACTCATTACACTAGAAAATTACTTTGTTTTCAAGAACGAAGTTATCCAGTTTTAGCGCCATTATAGTTGTTCCACAGTAATTGCTTGGAACTCTGTGAAAGGTCCACTAGACTGGACTCAAATGCACAATCTTATTATCATTTTGTTCTACTTGAAGTTCTACTTGCCTTTGAGCAATTTCCTCTTTTAAAACTGAAATTGACTTTTGTACATTAACGATGCAAAGTTGGACGACTTCTGTAGAATATATTACTTAAATACTGTACATGAAGATATGTTTATTGTTAGTTTGAAGTGCTCGTCGTTATGAGTCGAGTTTCATTTAGAACCTCTTCTCTGATAAAGATAATAGTCTTGCCTTATTCAAATTGAATCCCTTGACAATCAAAGCTAGAGTTTCTAGTCTTAGTATCATCTTTATTAATTATTATCTTGTAATGATAAACGTTAAGTAGTTGCCTTGGTTAAGGGTTAAATTAATCCCAATACAAAATAGGCCTTAAAAATATAATTAAAACAAAATGTTTTCTAAAACACCTTTCGACATGGCTGTACCTATTGTTTCAGAAGAATGAAGCCTGCAGGTAAACGGACATACTGTGATCCCTAACACATCCGGCACCCGGGCGTAATTCCGGATAACAGGGAAATTAGCACCCGTCCGGACATGCTGTCTAGTCTCGAACCGGATAATATTTTTTGTTGTGTTTCCTTTTAAGTAGTAACAATGTTTGCAGCTGAAGTAATATTTATTAAAGAATATGATTAGTATAAAAATGTGTTACAAACATTTCTCGATACTTTTCACTGTGTTCTTTTCTGTAAACGAGTAGGTACACGGATTTCGATGAATTCGTTAGGGCAACGGGCATGTTATTAAATTCTGAACTGACACAAAAATCCGTAATAGAAAAGTCCAATAACGAAGCAGCGTACCTTACTAGGAAATCAAAGTTCGGACCTCGTATTGCAGTCGTAACCCGGGAAGCAAGCTTTGACTCGGCATTTGTCAAATCTTGAAATTCTCCGAAATTGAATTGGTTACTTTTCCGGTTCGTAATTACATCAAAATCTTTGATTTTAATTGGCACCTGGCTAAATAAACAAATTATTAAGTACATAAAGGAAATAATAATAAGATTTTCTTATAAACGAGCGAACGTGTAAATAACACAACGCGAGTATAATGATGGCTTTAAAAACCCAAAAAATATCCAAAAGGGGAAGAACTGACCACAGGATGTTCTGTTACCCAATCAAAAAGTAAAATATATAAAAAAATCAATCAAAGTAAAATTAGAATTATAAAATAAATACATAGTTTTACATTTTTCTTAGAACATCATGTTCAAATTAATTTATAAGTGGCTTCATCCTTTGCAACAAGGGAATTGGCTACGTTCTCAATTGATCTGGACTACTTGGGTCAAATGCCAATAAGTATATATATATAATATAACTATTGAGTTCACCGGTGAATTATGCATTAGTGAGTGGATGTCCTGTTGTCTGCAAATACCATATCTAAATTATAGCATAAATTATCTCATGTGATTTATGTGGGACGATGTATGTTCACTGCCTATGTAACGATGCAAGAGTGGCATTATTATTATGTAGGTCGTAGATTATCCTTAAGAAAATCCTTTGGGCTTTTCATTGTTGTGATGTTTGTTTGAATTGTATTTATTGAATGGTGCTACAATACTAGTTCTGTCTCATTTCTAGTTAAAGAGTAACGCTTACGCAGACACTATTTTAATAATTAACTCGAGGTTTATGATGTTATGGATATACGCAAATTGTGTTACTACTTACTTTAAAATAAAATTTTAATGCATGTTCATACCTATATGACATATTATTTTTGAAGAAAAAAGTAAATAAAAGGTCTCTTGAGTATTCTCAAAATGTATCTCTTGAAGAAGGCACTTAAATACGAAATATCTCAAGATGCTACCCAAAAAAGTTGCGTACAAACAGACAAATATTAACAACCGCAAACATTCCCACAAGTCATACACTCGAGCAATAACACGAGTTGTCGCAAGTTTACATGTTATACCTAACATTGCACTACACTACACACAAGTCAGTGCACGTACACTTCGGTTCAAATAAAGTGCACCGCTTGTTTACTCTAAGAGATTATTTCCTTGCACAAACAGTATCGCATTACTGCGGTACACATAGTTCGAAGCCCAGAGGAATTACAGACTCGTTCGTTTTTATTATACTTTCTCACGTGTCGCACTGTCCCGCCCCATTTAAAATAAATAAGCTCCTAGACTTTGCCCAGGCTCAGATCTTAATTAACGAAGAACAAATTTTGGCGCTTTCTACACGTAAAAGCGTAAGCAAATTATAACCACATTTAATAAAATAATAACCTGCCATCAAATCACTTCAGCAACTTACAAACCGAATTTCGAAAAAAATAGTTTTTGATCACATAAACATATTATCATGTATGTGTATCTACCAACTTTCAAGAGCTCAGAGAGCCGTATAAGTTCCACAATCCATTTACGTACGACCACCAATAAGTATCTTAGAAATAGATATCAGTAAAGAGCGTTCGACACATAACTGGCAATAAGCCAGCCATCGGACGTCGAAGAACATCGGGCTAAGTCCATACACCGCGGGGGTGCCATATGTGATATCATTTAGTCGGATGTGGACGGTCGGCGTGTTCCCACACTATTTTGTTAGTGGCGTTGGTCGAGGGCAGACGTCTCACTGCACCTGCTGTTTGCTACTTTAATTGCTTCAGCCATTAATCCCCGTCGTTTGGGGCGTTCAGACACGGAATGTGGGTAATACGCGATAACATGGAAAATATAACGACGATAAATCATTGGCCCGGTCATAAGCTTCGTTAGCCGTGCGAAAGAGTTGAAATTTTCTATTTTTAAAGTCTATATTTTTCTTTGTGAATAAGGGGTTGAAAAGCTATATACAGCCACGATGCTTTTCAAAATATCGTACTTCAAGAAAAATGTCAGCAGTGTAGTTTCCTACAGTCGACCATCAGGAATTTAACATTATAAATGTATTGAATAATTAGTTCTCATAGCACCCGCTAGGGGCGCTGGTCAGGTTATCGATAGTCGATACTAGTAGAAAATCACACCTCACAAATTGTTACAAAGTAAAATTCAAGTCTCTTAATAAGATAAGTAGTGTCCCGCTTGGTAACTAGTGAAATAAAATCTGAAGACCATAATGTTGAAAACGATTACAGAGTTAGCTTATCGCACTACATTATTTTAAGATTTACATTTATATTGAATTTTTCACCTATAAATAACAGATAGATACAGTAAACTAAAATAGACTGCAAAGATTCGAGTATAATAAATGTTTATAAATTGTCTGTTACCTGTTTATAGCCTTGAGGCTCGGCTTAAGATTGATCTAGGCTTTTCGGTCTAGAAGTTTTGTGAGCCAGATCAAAATGTATACCTATCGTCTCAGACAAAAACAAATGTAGGTTACTGTAAGCTCAATTGTACGAAAAAGATTACCGTGGAACTTCTAGTCGACAGCTTAATAGCCTATTACTACTTATTTACTAGGAACCTTTAGAGGATCTCACTCGGCGAAAACATCAATTACTTCTAGAGTACCGATAAAAAGCAATAAAATCAAGGCCTTTCTCGTTACCTTAATGTTTTCATACAAGTAGATTACTTTGCAAATGTTTCTTGAAGTCATTTAAAGAAGTAATTGAATTTAATGTTTTCACATTGCGTACGACTTTTCTTGAAAATTTTTTGGCGGAAACTTTGCAACACCGCAAACCTCTGTCACGACGTCAAATATGTATGCATAGCTGCTGCAATACTTGCTCATTTTATGGATTTGTATGTTTGTAAAAGTCCCCGCGAACAAGAGCAATATTTTTTAAATCACATTTGTAAATACTATGACCAACCCGTAAAGTGTATCCGTAAGATTTTGCTGGAATATACATTTATCGCCGAATTATTGAGCAGAGTCCGTCCCTGTAAGTGCAGGGTCAGCTGTCGCATTCACAGAGTGTTTTTGCACCTTCGGCCATGCCCGTTGCGCCGCACGCCTGTGTTCTCTCCCTTCGCGTCGCTAAATTGTTTTCTTGCGGCATTTCGGTATTGCACCATTTGCGCTAACGACTAATGGAACGCCTGAAAACGCGAATACAACTAATAATTACATTTTCTTTAAAGCTCCTTTATAAAATAGTGGCTGCTTCAAGAAACACTAACACACGATAAGTTAATTTAAACTTAGAAATGTGTCATGAAAATATTGTAATTCATAGCACATTCTAAGTTAATTAATTATACAATAGGGCTTTAACGCTACGCTTTTGTGCCTAACAAACTCTAATTATGTATGCTTTGCAGTAAATTAATAAGGAGATACTGATCTATTTATGAAAGAGCTGCATTAATATGTTAAAAGTAATTAACTAAGTAAATTATGCTGGCAACTTTTTAAAAGGCCTGTGGTATTTATATTGAATCTAATTTAATAGGGTGTTTTTAAATTATCGCATCTTTGAAATAAAGATTTCAAAACAAACCAGACTTTTTCTTACTTGTAGGTTTCAGCAGTCGCACTGGTAATACGTCGACTACGAACGGACTGTGTCATACATTACAGTAATTACAAAGCTACACAGACTTTTCTAGAAGACTGTTAAAATATAGAGACCATTACAAAATTCATAGAAATATTTTCGCTGCACCGACCGCGTGGAGCAATTAAAGTTTTTGTGGGCGCCGGGAAGTGCATCCGCGGCACGTGCTCAAGTTATGAGCCGATCGTGACTCCGACCGCCATCCCACCAACACGCTCTACACTATTTACCTCCTCGCCCCGAGTATTTTGAGTTATTGCTACTAACACTGAATACAGCCACTACAAACATTACAATCTTAAGCGCAATACCGTTGCAAAGTAAACTCTCCAAATGTCTGCTAAAGATACCGGAAAATATGTATTTCGTTATATTTTCCCTCTCCTAATAATTCACGATTTATTCCTTAAACACCGAAACAATAGAAATTGAAGATAAATCACAAGTGTAAACAATCTCAAAGATGTCAGTCGTAATAAAAGGCTCTTTTCTTTACAAATCTATAAGGACTGTTGACAACAAAACTGCTGAGTAAGTCTAGGTAAGTCAGGTTTCGTCGAACAAACTTAAATTGAAGTAGGGTGGGGACATTCCCGTCATCGGTCCCGTTTATTTGGCCAGCATTTAAGACCCGAGACGTAAGAATTTTTCATAAGTGTCTAGCTAATTAGTGTTGGCACAAATCTTCAAACTCGAAACTTTTAATGACGACGAATGAAAGTTTACACGCTCCTTAAGTTCTACCACTCGGCGCGCACGAATTTTCTTGGCCTCATTAAGAAGTTGCCGTTCAATTTTAAGCGAAGTTGTTGCCATTATTGATAACGATATGTAGCGCTATGTTCGTTCGTTAAAAATTACACCAACCTCCTCCCCATTACGAGATAATAATACACTCATGTATGAAACATGTTGAAACATATTCTCCTTTTTACCTTGTCCTATCTAATAACATGCTGTAATGGAAACGTATCAACATCTGAAATAAAAACGGATATAGATCTCTTTGACGGATTTGATGCTCCTGCCGTGCCCCTCGAAAATGTGCTTTGTTTATTCAGATTCTTGTTACGCTTTTTAAAAATATGATTACGTTGACTGAAAACGAAGCTATAAAATTGCTTTCGTTTATGATTTGCAAGCAAAAAAAAGAAGCGATGTTGGTTTGATTTTATGCTTAACTTGCAATTCGAATATTATATTATAGGGGCAATTCGATATTCTAGACTCTTCTATTTTGGTATTTATACAAAGAAATCCTGCGACATACGATATTTTCTATACTTCGAAAAAATATCTCATAGTATCACATACATAGTAGGTCGTGAATGTCATAGTACGTAGTATTCAAAAGGATAAGAGAACGAATTATATTTCTTCGGTTTCTAAGCTGTAAAATCTATAATCAACTCACATTACGCGAAGCACTAAGCGTCTTCAGGCAAACACTCATGAGCCAAAGAGGCAATATCGTGTGGAAATATTCCACAGTGGCTCGTGTCAATATCAAGCCGATCAAATTCCATTAACGCGCGCGATCTTCGCCCGAGAACTCTATAAAAGCCACTGGAATAGCCCCCATCCCATCTGATTCACGGGCCGCCGAGAACATGTAATGCGACTGAATAACAATATGTTCAGGGGCTTAGAACCTACTTCCAACGTAAACTTAATAACTCGCTTACCGTTTTATACTGTAACAATTACCTATTAGTGTAAGTTATGTAACTTCGCACGCTTTTACACATATTCCGCACAGTTCCTTCTTATTTTGTAATACTAATACGTAACTTTATCTAAATTCAGAGTTAGATTAAAGGGCGTTCACGGTTCCAGAGTTTCTAATTTATCATTCAACATACGTGTCCTTTACCTTCGTAACTGTGAATTACTTTGTTCGAAAACGACTAACAACTCTCTTCAAATTATCCTGTAAAATGAACCGAGAAAATGATTTTCCACGCGTCCCGTACATTGATGGATGTACGCAATCACTTGCAAATATTATTTTTGAGACTGAAAAATAAAATTTACTCGTTTTATTTTCCAATGTGCCGTAATATTTGTAGTTGGTATAATTTCTAGGAAGTATGTTTCAATATAATATTAGTATCGGTTTCGGAACTGGAGTATTTATGAAGCGTACAAATAATGTGATTTCCTGTGAAATATAACCTCCGGTTACAATTTATCAATCCATTAAGCTTAATTGAAGCGCAACCAACATTACACGTAAGTTGATAATATTAATTACCTACTAGTGAACAGAATTCAATGATATTGTTATAATCTACATTTGTTATGCCCTTTTAATCTATGCTGATTATTACCAGACATGGGTTTTCCCATTGAAGTAGATATATTACACCATAATTTCTTTTTAGGCTAGGCTTTTTTGAGTGAGATAATTTGTTTTTACAATGTAAACAACGAAAATTATTTTGTCTTTTTCTTGTACCTACATATGTTTGAAGATCAGCATAAAAATATGGAGTCAATAAATAAATGTATGTATACGATATTGACCTTGTTCAAGTTTAATTCAAGTAAATCACATAAAATATACGGGATGAAAACGCGTCGGTACACAACATAAAAAATGTATAAACTTTTCCACGTTTTTGCGTCATATCTCATAAAGTAACGACAATGTGTTTATGGCCTATAAAATTTCTAATAAACCGTAAAATTTCATTGGTTTTATTAGACTTTTTTGACACTACGCGAAGTAGAATGAATGTCATACATAGTTTAATCAACATCCAGTTTAAGTGTGGGAAATTACAAAGAAAAACTTATAAAGCAAAAGTTGTAGCAACGATGACGTAATAAGGCCCTGGATGGCACGCAAATGGAACGTTAAAGTTTCTGCGGTACGCCAATAGAAAACGTCGGGTGACTCGTAGAAAGGCTATTAATTATGAGAAAGGAAATTGAAACCCCAGTGGAAATGGAAAAGTAATAAAATGCAACAGCGATTGCAAGATGAGTGGTGGTGCCGCCTGCGCCGCCCGAGCCCATTTCAAACTAGGGCAATCTCGTCGCTCTGCCTTCACATTTTATAACTACTTAGTTAACCGTTATTCAACTATACATACTTCTTCTTTTTGTTTATTAGGTACAAAAAAAACAGTACAAAATAACACATAATATTTGTTTCAAGTGGGTCTGGTATAATAATAACATCATTAATGTATATTTTAAGTAGGCAAAAATAATCGAGTATAACTACTTATAGCTGCTAAACAAAAGATTCACAATATAAATATTCATACTGTTTGTCTGTATAAACTTGACAAAGTAAAATAACTTAATAACTGCACGCTCAGTAGTTACGGTAAAGTTTTGACAACGAAAATTAAATAGGTAGATAGTTAAGCTAGTTCTCGACAGTGAAAACCTTCAGTATGGAGGTTCTTTCTTTAGTATCACGGTTCTTTTCCCCTTTTTCAAAACAATAATGTAGACTGTAGTCAATTATAAGACATAATATTGGTGTAAGAATAATTATGAAGAAAGAAACTGTTAGAGCGTATTTTATTAATAACTAACGGTCCGCCCTGAGTTCGTTCGAGTATATATTTTTTTTTTAACCCTGTGATCCCATTCCCATGGGAATTTTGATCCCATATATATAAACAATGCACTGACAATGACAAACACATAAAACAATATCTAATTCAGTGTAGTTGGTATCAAGTTATCCTCACGTTTCGATGGATTATTTAATTTATATAGATTTCTCTTGATGAGTTATTTCAAACGACGCGACGTATATGGTTACAATATTTTTTGTCTGTACCCTGTATTTCATATTCAATAAAACAAAGCTAAAATAAATTACGATTAAAACTTCAAGACCTACACAAACAATTTATAACAATAGGCATATAAATCATAAATCCTACAATGAAAAGTTAAATCGGTTGGCAGGTGCGAATACTAGCGTGAAAACAAAAAAAAACATAGCGCGATTTATGTATTGTCTACCGTTGCTATCAGTGATTCGTTTTAGAATTTTTGCAAACAATGGCATACGACAAAACAAATGAAAATGAACACCGACGATGCGTCGACAAAACGTTCAATAGAAGCCATTCGTTTGTATGTAGGATGGCGTTTCATTAGCAATTTGTTACCGAGACTATCACCCGAAGTCCCTTGCAAAGAGCGAGCACGGCTCAACTACCATCCGCGTACACTTTTCTTGCTTCCCCCGTTTCCATTGTTTGCATTGCTATCTTCATACTCCTTCGAAAGTTCCGTTAAATATGATCTCTGATAAAACTGAAAGTAACTTACCTACTGAATACACGAAAAATATATTCTTAAGACCATATAGCTGTGACCTGGGAACATCGTATTATTCTTTTACAAACCCATATTTTACCGTTATTATAGAGAACATAAAACGATACAACGTTTCAATATAAAGTCTGAACCTATGTAGGTCCTCCAATATTCGCCGGGTCAGAATTTGCGCTAAATTTCCCAGTTCATGTCCCATTATGTCGCATATTTCATTACCTAGCAAAAACAAACGAAAAGGAATATTTATAAAAACGTCGTTTTTACGAGACATTCTCCGGCTAAAATGTACATTACGTACAATATAAACAAATTCGTTGACGTAGCAGATGTGAATTCGAGGACAAATCTAAAATTCGCGTGGGAGATCGTTTTTTGAGAAACAGATAATAGCATCAAACGTTAAACAATACGGCACAATTTTTCGAATACAAAAGCCTCGTTAGAATTACATAAAAGCTCTGGATAAATTACGTCACGTTTCATATTAAATTACAGAACAGAGAAGAGAATCGTGTAACAAAGCGACAAGGACTGCGCTCCCAAAGGATGAGCGGAAGATATTTTCTGGGTCAACACTGCATTTTATTATTTGCTTATTTTATTAAATCTCTAACTTCTAGATAGTGAATCATTTAATATTGTACCCGCGTCAACGTTTTATTTCATTTCCTGAAACGCTACTCTATTTTTATCTTTTCTTGGCTGTAAATCTTATAAATAAATTAACTGGATCAACTGGTAGATTCAATTAAGATTACATTTCGTATTTCAATGGTTAATATTATGAACAAATGTACTGCTCATTTATTTTCTAAAGAAGTGGACTTCGAGCTCTTCAGTTTGGTCCACAAAATATGTAAACGTACTCTACTCACGTTTCAGTAACATATTATATTCCTTTTCAAACTTTGGCCTCCTTCAATATTTATACATTTAAAATTCAAAAGCTCTCGTCCGCAGAAAGACCATTGCCATATATTATAGACTCTACGACTCTGCCGTTCTCGTTTAGGCTTTCTAGGGAACAACTCGTGTCAAAAATGCTAACCAATCACATTATAAACATACACATTTGACTAAACATCATACATGTGCACGAATTATAAGCCTTTACATTGACTATCACTAAATTCAACGGCGTATTAAAGTTGTTTTCGTGTTTAATATTTCACTATTGAATCTACGCAGTTCATAAGTACTAAAAAGAGTTTACAAAATCGACGTCAAATATCAGCTTCTTTTCTAAAGCGAATACGGCGTATGGACACTTCCCATTAAGGTTCAATTAGCCCACAGAACCATTAAATCCGGACTTGCTTACCAACCAAAGGGGCGCTGTTGACGTTTATTTCAGGATTTACAACTCAAGTACGGCTTTTTTATTAATCACCCAAAGCCCCAGTAACGAGACATGTTCACGCTCGATATATTATACGTAAAACGTTCAAAAGCGTCGAGCCAAATAAATATCCTGTTGCCCTAAATAATAAATGTTTACCAAAAGTTTATTCTCAAATCTTGAACACCAGAAGCTTATTTAAATCCTTTAATACCGAAGTAAACATTTCACTCATAAATATATCTGAAATCCGAGATAATTGACTGGCTGCGTATTACTTTAATTTATAACCCTTTAAAATAAGTTTCGCCCCTCCGAGGACGAGTTCGCCGCAGTCCAATTTAAAGCTTAAACTTTTAGTTAAACTTGGCCATATCTTCCGCGGCTCCAGATTTAGATTATAGGGTAATTGAAGCAGCTTATATCGTGCCCTCGCTCAACTGTACCAACAAACTTTTATATTTATAGGCATTTATTTCTTGTACCGTAATAATAGGCGGCTTTATATACGAGTTATGATTTATGGACGACAACTTTCGGAATTGTAAATTGGGCATAAATGATAGATATTATAAACTTTTACCATAAGGAAAGGTCGCTGTATTCTTTGTGGAATAGTGAACCACCATGTCATAAGTACTTCTCAAAAAACATAAAATAATATTCATACTGAAATTACCTTTTTTTTTCATTAGTAGGTAACCATAAAAACGTTTAACTTTCTCTTATAAAAGACAGTAATACGAAGTCAGACAATTTTAAACGACAATGGCGTTTCATAACATCATTCACGCGCAGAAAACTATTGTAAGCGGTAAACGAAACACCTAGGAGCGTACTTATCTGATGAGAGCGCACTTGGGCTCCGAACCTGACCCAAATAAAACATGGCGGTATCTGTGACGTCACCGAGCGGATTTGTTGCCACAGTAAAGAATTTAGTGCTCACCTCTGTCGGCCGCAACCTCCGTGCTAGTCTAGGAACTGTGCAACACTAGCTTTCTTTTAAGAAGTGATAACGGAGTGTCAATTTTTAAACTGACATTTAACAATGTAACTTTTATTATGATATTAGTTAAATCTAGTTTAAAAGTTAGGAAGTACCGTAAGCGAAGACTCTCACGAAGCGCTTTGTAAGCTATAAAATGTAAACAACATACTATCCAATGGTGAAAATCTGTCATCCAGATACACATTCTATCAAAAGAGCAAAGCTGAAAGAAGCATGCACATGTCGACGTGCCTCAAAAATAAGACTGGCACTTGAAAAGCTTCAAACATTTTTAATAAAAAACAAAGCGGCGCGGATTCCTGGAGGTTGTTCTATTCCAAACATGTCGCGGTGTGTTTACTACGTCCGAGTGCGAACATTTAACGGCGTCGCTTGCCCGTACAACGTGCGACAACATAACTTTTTGTTCACTTTTGTTGGTGCACACACCTGAAAAACGAAAAAAACGTACAGCGTCCGCAGCCAGTAATTCACTGCCGTCATGACATGCAAACCCCGGTACTAGCTGAGTAATCACATTTCGTGTTATCCTTTTGTTGCTTCGGTTGCCAAACAAAAACATGATGATTTAGATTGTATTATACGAAATAAAAGTCTAGCACAAACGTTGGCGTACCTAGAAGCGACGCGGACAATTGCCTGAATTTGATTTATGATTCGATTCTTTAAAAAGTAGTTTACCTAGTATTTGATTTCGAATATACAACAAACTGTCTTAATAAATAATACAATGAATGGAAAAGCTCTATGCATATTGATTCCAAGCAAGTCACGCTCGTAAAGCGTTTTGTACTGATTTTAACTTTCTAGTTCTCTTATAATACTCAACATAAAGAACTCAATCTGAGAACGCAAGTATTTCAGCTGAAAAAGAAAGTATAAGAAGAAGATTTTCAATAGTTATAAATTAAATGGAAACCGGAATGAGTCAATAAGCCACGATGCAATTTGCGGATATAGGTATTCAGAGAACACTCCTGATAGGACACAAACTCTTGGATTATCGCCAGTGGTCTGACGTGGATTTGTTACAAGAGTAGAAAATTCAGTGTTCACCCGACTTAAGACTTGCCTTTTGGTTATACAAACGGGTAGAGTCGCTTTTATCTACAATTTATTTTCGGGCGCACAAACATTATGATGTGAATCATCGCTAATCTGTTCAAGAAACGTGCGAGCTGCTATTGTGTTATCATCTAATCGTTGCGATCTCGTTCTAGTCGATTTGTTTACAAGGCACTTATCTTATATCATAAGTAAGACCTGTCATGCTTCCGTGATGCGTAACGGATTATGCTTATCATATTTATGTACGCTTATGTTTACAAATGAGAACTTTGCGGTAGTAAAATGCAAATAGTGGCCGAGTCCACGCATTCCATGTGCCCACCATTCGGCATAGAGAGAGCGCACCTACATCGGGAAACTGTCGGATTACGCCCGCCCGGCCTCAAACGGAAACTTTTATCCTTCACTGTTTTTATATTCGCCTCCAACTTGTGCCTACATTACCTACCTACTTGAAAAATTAAGCAACTTTTCGTGTTATTTACGATGTCTTCTATATCCGTCTGTGACCCTGCATACTGAATGAGCCGGCTTTTGAAGACATTTAATGATGTATTTAACGACTCTCAGCTCGCGAGGCTTACGGACCAGACGACATCAACATTTAATCCTGTCTGGAAATCGGCCTGCCGACTACACGTTAACTCCTAAATTTAAAATTTAACTTAATATAATGGTTAACATTTTTTGTAAAAAATAAGTACAAAATGTTATTTTGGATAATTAAAAAATAAAATCCTTATAAACTCAAAGGCACTTTTCTGCTCGACGTGAATGTAAAAGAACGTAATTTCTGCTGTAAAAGGGGTTAAAAAGACTTTATAATACATGGAAGGGTCATTACACGGCTGTTGAGTTCACAGCACACGTGCAAAAACAACCTCAAAACGTAGGTATGAAACGTAGCCACCGTTTTAGTACCTGTGGGGGTGTGAGAGCCACTTGCCACCAGGCGCCCAGGGTTGTGGCGCGCCACGCTTCTTGAGATACTTCATTTCCTTAGATAGCAAATGTATGAAACATTTTAATAACGAAAATGTTGATTTAAATTTGCATAATACCTTTTTCAAGTACTAGAAAGCTAGAATCCGTGGACCGTTTCACTCGCTAACTGTATATTATTAAGCCTCGAGTAATTAAATTTATGAGTCCATTTCTTAACAAAATTCACTGGCCAATAAATCATTTTCAAAAAATTAAGGCGTTTTTTTACTTGTGGATTACGCCTTAGAAACGTTTAAACGAGTTGTCTAGTTCATTAACGAAATGAAAGACTTATCGATTCCTATAAATTATTTTTAAGATATCTTAGTGGTGCTAAGATAAGCTGATTGAATAAAATTAATCTTTTATAATGCGGAATACTTGCTAATTGGATAAACCCAAACAAAGTTGTCGTGAGTTTGCATTTTTATCATTAAAAAGTATACGATGATACACGATGTATGAAAAATTGGCAAAGTAATGATTATAACCAATTACCAAATTAGTATCTACTTTAATAGTTATTCTAATGCCTATCCAACATTAGCAAACGATAAGGCAATGAATGACTGACTAAGAGCTGACTGGAATATTATTTATTTTTATAAAGTAATCTCACCAGTACCAGTATCAAACCTACAAGAAAAAAAAACAAAAACACATTAATCATAACTGTTTCCATTAATTCACTTAGGTAAAATATTTGACACTTGCGATTAGTTGTTATATTTACTGAATGTATCACTCGTTTAGAAACATGGTATAGCCTTCTGAGAAGAGCTAACAAGAAACACATAGCTATTCTCTATAATTTTAAAAGTCGAAACTCAGCTTTATAATCTTTTTCTTATCGTATGGTTAGTGGTCAACCTAATGTAAAATTTTGTTCAAGCCGCCTGAAGGCCTTTGACGCTTATATTTATTATTTATAGCTTTATAACTTAAAGCCTTCTCCAATTAAATAGAACCCAAACAGACAATAATTCAATGCAGTAATAACAATTATTCGTAAACGCTTGTACCGCACATAGTTAAAATATTGAAGGCCTGTGCCCAATCCGTCTATGTCCACAACCCCTGCTCTCTGACTACGATTAATGGGCGACGTAATTAAAGTAGTTAACAGCTGCAGGTGTGCCTCTATTACTCTGCATTCAGCTAACGGCACTGTAAACAATGTGAAATAGAACAAGAGTTTGTTTAACAACTAAGCTTCAAGAAATTAAGTTGAAGTTTATAGTCATTTGTTAAGGATTTCCTTTTAGATTTATAGGTACTTATTTGATATTACATGATGGTTATCTTTCAAAACATGCATACATAGGTTTGCTTATTACGAATATTTTTAAAGCTACACATACATATACACATATACATACATAATAATTAAGCTTATTATACCCGAAGGTGAGATCAGAAGTATATGAAAATACGCCCACGTTTCGCCATTAACAATGGTCGGTGTTGTAATACTGCTACTATTAATTAATGTTTCGAAAAAAAAATTGAAACAACCAATAGTACTTCACGCGACCTAGGAATCGAACGGGTATACCAATTGTGCCACAGAGGTAGATTTTAAAACTTTACAGTGCATAAGCAAAATAACGTTCAAGAAAGACTGTAACAATACTTTTAAACTCGAGTCTTTTACTTCTGAACTCCAAAGTTCAGTATCATTGGTAGACAAACAAATCAAATAATTTTATCAAAGAAGACATTGTAAAGATTATACAAATTAGTCTGACATTGAAAATTCCCCAAAATTATAATACTATAGTGATAATCACCCATAACACGTGTACGTTATAATGTGTAGATCATTTCACCCAAAAATCTATGTGAAGATAAGCATTAGGATTAAAAAAACTATAGAGGCTCTTCGTTACAATTTTTCTTATTACACTAACTACAACCACTACTACCTCGAGTATAATTCTTAAAATCTCTTAGGAACAATACGCCACCTATTACAAAAAAATAGGTTCGCAAATCGGTTGAAACGTTCGTGTAATAAAGGATTAGATACCAGTACATACGAGATAGAAGTACGGAGGGTCGTCGAGATTCATTTTGATTACGAACAGGATTAGGCCGTAAGATCCGTGGGACAGGACACACGATGACACGGGCGCCAGTTTAATCTACCACGATTAAACACGTGACCTCTCTCAAAAGGAAATTGATAGACTTTCAGTCATTATTTAAAGCTATCCAGTGACTTTAACTTAAAGAGCTTTATGTATATGGGCCTTTGAACATTTTTATGAACATTTTTAGGGCTTATACAACACTGAACAGCTAGCAACTAATCGTCGTTTAATGTCTATCACTATTTGTAGCAACTTTTCAGGAGAGACAAACTTCAATTTCTTCTTTCGATTCTCTAGATAATGACATCAAAATCTCACAACTGCCAAAAATGACTTACGTGGTTATAAAACTTAAACGACGTAATGTAATTTTCAATCAATTATGAATATTTTCTGTTTTAATTGTCTGCATTTTATTTTAATCACATTTTACTACATTCTTTTTTTCTCAACTTTGTTGTCCGGTGACGAGTTTCACCAGCGCAGCCATTTCCTCTGTACAGAAAGGTGTCCGAATTATCAGACCAGCGCTGTTTAACCTAGAGCATAATAGACGCCTTCAAATCTTTATTTTGAGTTACGCTCAAAAGCATTATAAGCTTCCGCTCCAAGGTACACCATTTATAAATAGTACTAACGCCTTCTATTAGAAATACAGCGCTCATTTAAATTCACCACCAGTTTCTAACAAGGTAGGAAAACATCGTGAGAAAAACCACACGTTAATAATAAATTGTAAGCCTGTGTAATGCCCTGAGAACTGTATAGGTGGCGCCACCTGACGCGTTTTACAACAACCACATTATACACAGTCGAAACCAATAACCAATTTTCGCTTGAGTTTGTACAGTTTAGTTCGTAAGCAATAATTTATTATTACAGAAATTCGCCTAAGGTAGATCGTCAATGATAAATCTACAACATGTACTGTACTTACTGAATGTAAAAAGACTATAAAATATAAAAGTACTTGGGTTTAATTTGTATAGAATTTCGTGTTCCTGATGTTGCTTAATCCTAAAATCGATGAAAATTAAAATCCTTACTTGACTTCAGCTAAAACTGTTTATATCAATTTAGGAGGATAGTCGGTAAAATCGGGCAACATTTAAACAAATTTTCTTTAGATAAAATCTAAAAGTTAAGCATGACACTTTTAGTTGTAGTAAAAATAAATGTAATTTTCCAAAACAGTCATTTTCATCTGTATGCCTGAGCAGACAAACTCCCCTCTGTAACGAATACACTCGTACGTACAAAAGCAGTAAATTAAGTCCATGGCAGTAAAACACTCTCGTGCTGAAGACTTGAATGGAGCATCCCCATGGACGAATTACAGGCCAGGGGTGTAAACTACTGCGACTGTGCCCACGCTCCGTGAAAATACACTGACCGTGAACTACGTCAATACAAAAAGCTTCAGACTTCTGATTAGTTTTATTTTTAAACCTGCTGAAAGACCTGAAGTTAGAAAGATACCTGAAGTTAGAATATTGCGTGGCCTATATTGCACTATTATAGATACTGCAAATACAGAATTTTTCGAACTATTTGGTCATCCGCTTGGAATATTCTGAGTTTCTAGGCTCTATATTTATTGGCTACATTTTAACTGTACAATAAAGTATCAATTGAATAGATGAATAACAGAAAGAAACAGTAAGGCAGAGCGGTCAGTAATGCAACACTTTTAAGGACAATGTTACGTTATGTACTTTGTATCCTCCAGATTTATTTACACGACCTTAAGTCAATGTTATTAAACAAAAAAAACAGATAATATAAAGAATATAAGAATACTCCATACGTCGGTACAAAGACAAAGCAATAAAACAGTGTGAACGTTCTGTTATAATATAATTATGGTTCGCAAGTAGACACCCTCTTTGTTCCGATTCTTTCTCTCACACAAAGTCCCGCTTTTATAACAATACTAACAATAGTGGTCCAGTATTTCGCCGTAGATTTGTCGCTCGACTCGAAAATTTAGTGCAACCTCTTTTAAACTTGACCTGTTACCGGAAACAGTGGCGTCTATGGAGCAGTATCAACTAAAAAAATAGTTTTTTGTTTTCTTAACATTGTAGGTAAATGATCCCATAAATTAAGTCTAAAAAGAAAACTTCATAAATTAGGGCTTTAAAGTTTATTGAAGCAAACCGATTTTTTGACTACCTAATATAATTTAATCATTGTTGATGTCCCATGTGCAGACGATAATTCTGCGGTACCACTGCGTGTGACCAATGGTCAATATTTTCGTGTGGTTACAATATTTATTATAGACTCTGGATGTACACCCTTTGTTTTTCATTTTCATTCCCCGCAACGCTATTTAACGCAAAAGGAGTATTTGTCAAATCTATATTGGTTTTTCTGCAAAAGCATTTACAATTTCTTAATTTAATATTTAGGTCGAACTAAGTGCCTGGACATGGCTAAATAATCTTTATCATTCCACTGACTGTTATCAGTCAAGTTAATGGTGTTTACATATAAAAAATATTTCACATAGTGCCTCTCCATGCCATTGGTGTAGGGATGGGGCGCAGTGTTGGGGACGCGAGGGCGGATTACGCGGCACCTCCCCCCGCGCCCCGCACTCACACCGTTTTGTATTATCTCCTACAAGATTTTTCTTTTGCTAAAAGCAACCAGTATAAACTTCGCCGTTTTAAAATTCCTGCACATTTGTGCATCCGTTAATTTTCCTCTGAATTCCTGATAACAGTTGCTGAAATAAATTTAAAATAAAAGATCCGCATTTAATGTTACATTTATAAAATGTTAAACTTATTCAATCACCGCTCCAATTAATGCTCCTTATCATTTATTGCATTAATTACGCAATATTTCAGGTAACACATTTTTGAAAATAAACGGCTAAATCTAAATAATTGATCAATTTCATAGAACATTTAGTATACGTATCTATGTATATGGTATTTACCCAAAAGCGCAATAGCAAACGTGAGTTGAACTGTAATTAAACTCCATTATCCCACTCAACAAGTCAAAGCATTACTCATACTAGCTTAAGCCAATTATTCAAATCTATAAATCGCATGTTCCGATCCGAACTCCGGCGGTGCGGCGCGGACTAAGTTCCAAATACAAATGGAACTTTATTTCACCTACTCAGTTCCAAAGGAATGTAAAGTAGAAACTCAGTTACTAGTTCAGTATAGGTGTTGCAGTTAGCATAAGCTAGTGTGAGGACTTCCCGCCTCGCAAGTCATTCCACCCTTCGCAGCGTGCCTTAGATGCCTTCGTGACCCACTTCCGAGTTCACACTTACACTTCACGTTTCATTCACACGATTATTCGCGCGAAAAACTGCAGCTTTACACTAAGTTAGGAATTAGGTTATGACGTATTGCAAGTTTCCCAGTACTTTTAGAAGCTAGTAGTGTCATGCAGCTGCGGAAGATAAATGAAAGCCAGACTAGGGTTTTTATCCAACCATGGTTGACATTGCATTGTTGAGTCACTCTTATTGACTCGTTAATGTACCGTATTTGTTATTGTATCCTGTAGCTTAGGTGTAGAAGGCCCTCGTTCATTTTATTCACCAGGGCCCTAGGTTACCTAGCTTGTCCACGGTGAAAATTTAAAAATACTCAGCTAGTTTAAAAACTTTCACTCAGAGCTAAATGCATTACAAGTTAATAACATAAAGTATACTCGCAAGCCACTTGTATAGCTTGCAAGCCTCCCATTATATGAGTAATAGTATTACGGAAGATAATCAGTTGCATCAGAGGCTCAACTACGCCCTCAAAGTTAAAACTTTAATCCTATCTGTATTCACAACCCGCAAACTGCAACTAAACCGCAACACTCTAATGAACTCTCTTTGATTTCAATCTCTTTGTGAACACATGCATATTTCGCGCTAACATCAGCTTATATTAAATTGAGCATGAATTGATCTCCATTTAAATCTTTTTAACTATATTGCTCTTTTTTATTTGAATTCCTAAAGATTTCACAATTATAACAAAGGTTTTGTAACTAATAAGTGGATTTAGCGATAGTTTATCTATTCAAACTGTTATTTTTGTGTGAGCTTAAACGCCATGGAATAGATAAACTATCGTTAAATGAACCTCAGAAACCGGGGGTTAGTAGACTTTAGATTGTAGAGGACAAACCTCGGGATTACTATGGATTAGATCAAGGCTTTTTAGGAAAGTGTCGGATAAACTATTCAATAGCTAATGTATTAAAGCGACTACAACATTTCCATCAGATAAGCTAACCGATACTTATTCGATAGATTCACTATCTCAGTATCCTGTATAAGAAATTTGTGTTTCTTGCCGCATAGTGTCATTTGTATATACCGCAATTGATGACTCTCCGTTTTATTATCGCTAATAAACTAAAGTCCACTTTATCAAATATCGTCAGGATTTTAGGGCATCGCAGCCCTGTAATCAAGTATTATCTATTAAAATATTAAAACGTCATGTTGGCTATAGTGTCATCAGAAGATCATAATCGCCTTTACAAGAATTGCTTTAACAAATACAATCAATTCTGATTAAGATTAGCTTAACTAGTCTAGGATGATAACATGCTAATTAGTGTATAAATAGGGAGAATCGTGAAAAAATGACCAAGTTGTGCTGGCAAAATGAAACCGTTCATTGGTGTCGTGTGCCTTGCGTTGGCCGCAGTAGCCTTCGCTGAAGAGATTTCCTCTTCTGAACTCAGTCCGGTCTTCGACTACCACAGACGCTTCGGTATTCCTCGCGCTGCCGAACTCAAGAAGCTAGAAGAAGAAGAAATCAGAACTGGAAGTAGTCAAAGAATCGTTGGAGGAAACGTTGTTGACATCAGTGCTGTTCCTTACCAGGTAATGTTTTGAAAGCTGTTATTTGTTTACCGGTTTCTCTAACAATTATTTTGTTTGAATAATTTTCGTAGCCCCACATTTGCTACAAGAAAAAACTTTACGTTCATTTGTTATTTTATATATTTTAATATATTGCAGAGTAGAATATTAGGAACAGCTACCTACTACAGGTTTAATTATTCTCTTTATTACGTATTTTTCGTTTATCCTTAATTGTTTCCATTCTGTAATTAAGAAATGTTTATGATAAGAAAATCACAACACGATACGATACTAAAAATCGTATTCATCGCATTTTTTCTATTATTTTCATTACCATTTTTCAGGCTGGTCTTGTGATCACTCTGAATTTCTTCTGGACATCAGTATGCGGTGCTTCTCTCATTTCTCAAAACCGTTTGATAACCGCTGCCCATTGTCAAAACGACGGTAACAATGTCGCCAACGGTATGACTGTGGTCCTTGGCCACAACTTCATCTTCGTCGGCGGTCTTCGTATCTTCACTAGAGACATCCACATGCACCCCGCCTGGAACCCCAACAATGCTGCCAACGACATCGCTGTCATTCGTCTGACCTCCTCTGTTGCCTTCTCCAGTAAGTTTATTAATTGCATATATTATTTAAGTCTTCAACCCTCACTTGGCCAGCGTGGAAGACTCAAGGCCTAAACCCTCCCTCATTACGGGAGGAGACCCTTGCCCAGCAGTGGGACAGGAATGGGTTAAATTTATTTATTATTATTATTATACTATTTAATTTTAATATAAGCATTAATGCTTATATCAAAATTAGAAGAAAGAAATTAAATAGTATAGTATACAGGGTGTCCCAAAACTCAACGATAATCCGTGACAGGATGAAAGGCCAAGTCATACCGACTATAGGAAAAATAAAAAAAAAATTCCATATCACTTAGTTCAGCAATAATAGACACTTTTTAAAAATGTTGAAAATCCACACCCTTGGTCGCATTTTCAAGTCCTGTGATCACCAATGTCACAATTTCGCTGTGTTTTTTTGAATTTCGTGATCTTTATTAAATATGCTATTAATCGTATAACAAATTAATGCACAAAACATTGTTAATTTAATAAAAAAAGTTAAGTTTTAGTGAGTCATCTTTCTCAAAAATATCGTTAGTCAACTTTGACGCTTCATACTGAAAAAAAAATGTACTACACTACCCTTGGCAAGTTATTTCAAAAGTTGGCGCATTTAATCAAGATTTCAAAATAGTATAACACTTGCCACTTTTCTTGCCATTAAAAATGTTATTTTTATTTGAACGAAGAGTATCCTCGCAAATGGATCGGACGCAGTGGTACAATTTTATGGCTTCCTTGTTCTCCCGATCTAAATCCAGTAGATATTTTTTACTGGGAATGCATAAAAGAAAAAGTTTATTCGAAATCAATACAAAATCTATCAGAACTTAGCCAGAAAATTGACACAGCGTCAGAGGAAATAAATGCAAGGAATTTTGATTGACCGGTGCAAAGGTCTTTTGTAAGCCGTTGCAGAGCCTGAATTCATGCTAGAGGATAACAATTCGGAATTACTTTAGTTTAAGGAGAATAATTAAATAAGATCGATGGTTCGTTCATTGTTTTTTTTTTAATTATTATAACCTATTATGTTTATTACATTAAATATTTGTTATGGACTGACTCAATTACATCTTTACTAAACATAATTGCTTTCTTCTGGCACGAATACAGGCTTTGCAACGCCTTACAAAAGACCTTTGCACCGGTCAATCAAAATTCCTTGTATTTATTTCTTCTGACGCTGTGTCAATTTTCTGGCGAAGTTCTGATAGATTTTGTATTGATTTTGAATAGACTTTTTCTTTTATGCATTCCCAGTAAAAAATATCTACTAGATTTAGATTGGGGGAACGAGGATGCCATCAAATTGTACCACTGCGTCCGATCCATTTGCGAGGATACTCTTCGTTCAAATAAAAATAACATTTTTAATGGCAAGAAAAGTGGCAAGTGTTATACTATTTTGAAATCTTGATTAAATGCGCCAACTTTTGAAATAACTTGCCAAGGGTAGTGTAGTACATTGTTTTTTCAGTATGAAGCGTCAAAGTTGACTAACGATATTTTTGAGAAAGATGACTCACTAAAACTTAACTTTTTTTATTAAATTAACAATGTTTTGTGCATTAATTTGTTATACGATTAATAGCATATTTAATAAAGATCACGAAATTCAAAAAAACACAGCGAAATTGTGACATTGGTAACCACAGGACTTGAAAATGCGACCAAGGGTGTGGATTTTCAACTTTTTTGAAAAGTGTCTATTATTGGTGAATTAAGTGATATGGATTTTTTTTTATTTTTCCTATAGCTGGTATGACTTGGCCTTTCATCCTGTCTCGAATTATCGTTGAGTTTTGGGACACCCTGTATAATAGAGGTTAACCTCTCGTAAGTGATTAAGAGTTCAAACATAAAACATTTTTTGTTATAAATCCTTAGGTAAATAAATAGTGATGGTTAAATTTTTGAGTAAGATTTAAATTAATGTGATGAGAGATTAAAAAAACTGAAAATAATGTAATGTTGTTGATCCGCGTTAGACAGCTTGGTTGACTCAAAATCTCTCTTCATGAAATAGGAGCTCTCAGAATCTCCGTGCCTAGCAGTGAGACGTTATCATGTTATACTGTCTGTAGGTAATCAGATGTATAAACTACAGACAGTTCAACATGTTATGTGAGAAACTCAATAATAAAAAAAATATACAAACAATAAAAGATGTTTATTTAAAATTTCAGACGTAATTCAACCTATCGCTCTTCCCAATGGACTTGAAAGCAACACCTTCGTGGACTGGACCGCGCTCGCTTCTGGATGGGGCCGAACTGTTAATGGTACGTCTTTTATGTTATTAAATTCTTCACAAAAGAATTCAAAAGTTTTAAAAAGGAGTATGTGGATTGCACTGTGGTATCATCATCAGCTCGAGTCTCCAAAAAGCTAGAGACAAAGATGGTTACAGATTTTTCGGTGCCCAAAAAAGCACTTATTATTTATTAGGTGAGAGACGAGTCATTAGTATCTGGATGTTTTAGCTTAGCGTTTGAGAGTACCATTGTAGTGAGAGGATTAGTCAGCCTAGACTCCGCGTTACCGAAACGAGCTGTTTTCCGGGAGCACCGCAGGGAAGCTCCTTATGCACCCTAAAAATTAATTACCCCATTATTGGCTAATAATCTTCTTTGACACCTTCACTCTCGTCGAAAATTACCTTAAAAGTATAATGATGATGATTTAGGTTTAGGTTTTTTAGTCAGCGCTAACCAATATTTTCGACTACGTTTTTCAGGTGGTGAAATTCCCGAGTTCCAACGCATAAGCGCTGTGAATCTGCCCATCATCACGAACGAAGCGTGCACTGTTGCTTACGGTCCTTGGGTCCATAACAGCAACATCTGTACGAGCGGTGCTGGCGGCAGAGGTACCTGCGGCGGTGACTCCGGCGGACCCCTCGCTGTACTCATCGATAACACCAGAGTCTTGGTATGAACTTTCAACATCTTAATTGTGATTACTTTCTTGAGAAAAAAACCTTTTCTATTAAAAATAGAATAGGTTCTTTAGAAAATAGAATTCTATAGACCCTTATACTGTATTAAGTTCGGGAACTCTATTTTATTTGTAAGCTTGAAATACCAAATAATCGTTGTCACTTATCGGTTTTAGTGAAGTTTTGTCAAGATGGTATAAATTCATCTTGTGATATCACATATAACGTGGTATAAATAACTTAAAGTTACCCGTGAATTAAAAAAATAGCTCTGATACGAATTTGATGTTATACCTCTATAAAAAGAAACCAAACACTGCACCTAACCTCCACTCATCAATAATAGTTTTTTTTTCAGACATTTATCATGTCCCTATGTTTTAGAATTTACCTTTTTTTTAAATTAAATATTTTTAATTTGCCAGATCGGTGTGACATCATACGGCTCTGCCCGCGGCTGCCAGGCCGGTGACCCCGCTGCCTTCGCCAGAGTGACTAGCTTCTTAGTCTGGATCCGCTCGTTCCTGTAAATTCCATCACAATGTATAAGCAAATTAATGATATTATATTTTGAATAATTGATTGCTAGTAAAACAATAGACTAAATCGAATAAAGTTCTTAAGTACACTTCTTGTTTTTTTCTCGTTAATAATATGCAAAAAGACCTTATGATAAGTTTTTATTATTAGGATTTCAAGAATATGTAGCACGTGACAATATTGGCAATTTATTTAAATACTAGCTGACCCACGCAACTTTGCTTGCGTCACATAAGAGAGAATGGGTGATTTATTTCCCCGTTTTTGGAACATTTTTTACTAATACTCTACTCCTATTGATTGTAGCGTTATGATATATAGCCAAAAGCCTTTCTCGATAAATGGGCTATCTAACACTGAAGGAATTTTTCAAATTGGACCAGTAGTTCCTGAGATTAGCGCGTACAAACAAACAAACAAAACAACAAACAAACTCTTCAGCTTTATAATATTAGTATAGATTTACGCAGGATTACACATATTTTAATATCCATATATTTTATTGGTGTATTTCATATAGACTCGCCAACACCTTCAATATACTCGAATACAAGAGTGATTTGATGTTTGTATGTGACTTGAACGAAACAACACCAAAGTTCACGTTGGTTTTAGTTCCACTTCAGAATCTTCTCCTCTTAACCCAGTCTGGTCTATGAATAACGCCGACGCAACGGTATCTTTTAAAATTTTCGCACTTACAGTACAAATAATGAATCATATTCAATGTTTTAATCATCAACTAGCCAATCAGCACTGATTGAGATTAGTATGACCTATCACTTATTTTTAACTATTGATAAGATTTTAAAGAATATATAAAAATGTAACTACGTCTAATCTGAAAGTCTTGTTGCTATAATGAAACTGATTGTTAGTACTGCGTGCATTGCGTTGGCTTTAGTGGCCTTCGCTGAAGGTTTACCTAGTGTTAATAGTCCGGACTACGACTACCACAGGCGCTTTGGTATTCCTCGTGCTACTGAACTTAAGAAGCTAGAAGAAGGAATACAAGCTGGAAGAACACAAAGAATCCCAGTACCACCCATCATCGACATCTCTCAAGTGCCTTATCAAGTAAAGCTCTACTTTATTTTTCATTTAGCCCCTTGGATCATCCGTGTGATTATGTAAAATTTCACCTGCTATGCTAGTTTCACTAACGTATTGCTTTTATTTTTTCCAATGCTTACGACAAAACCACGCAGATAAACATTTAATAACTGACTTTTACTACAAGCTTGGAGATTGCAACTGCTTATTTAACCAACTCACTAGTACCTCGATTCTCTACCACTATCGACTACCGACAACCGGCTAGCTATCGATATTTGACATTTAGAATGTACTGCCAAAATGTTTCCTACGACACCCGTCAGAGGCGCTGATCAGATTTTCATACAAAATTTCTCGATGACAGTTCGGTAGTCGGTAGTCGATAGTAATAGAGAACTGTAGCTCTATTCTCTACTACTATCGACTACCGACAACCGGCTAGCTATCGAATTTTGACATTTAGAATGTACTGCCAAAATGTTTCCTACGACACCCGTCAGAGGCGCTGATCAGATTTTCATACAAAATTTCTCGATGACAGTTCGGTTGTCGGTAGTCGATAGTAGTAGAGAATCGAGGCACTGAGCTACAGGTACGTCGTTTCTATGTCAAAGTATACCTCTTTCGAGGGGAGACTCTTGCCCAGCAGTGGGACAGTAAAAAATGGATCGACCTTATAGAGCCCTATAACCTGCCTTCATAGAACGAAATCGTGGGCACAACATAACTAAAGCTTAGTTAATATAATAATATTTTTATTTACTCATCAAAGTATTTTTTTACTTTTCAGGCTGGCCTCGTTATTCAAGTGTCTACTTTCACATCAGTTTGTGGTGCTACTTTAATCTCTCAAAACCGTTTGCTGACTGCTAGCGGCTGTCAAGACGATGGTTACTATGTAGCTGACGGGATGACTGTGGTTCTTGGCTCTAATTTTGTCTTCTTCGGTGGTTTGCGTATCTTCACTAGAGATATCCATATTTACCCGAATCCAACGATAGGTCCAAACCAAAATGATATCGCTATTATTCGTCTTACTGGCTTTGTTCCTCTCTCTAGTAAGTTCCTTTTTATATTTACTTCATATTATTTAACACTAAGGCGCGATAGGTAATAGAAATATGAAAATTATATGTGTATCAAATATGTATTTTCAGATGTGATTCAACCTATCACTCTACCCTATGGTCTCGAAGACTACGACTTCGTTGGCTGGACTGCACTCGTTTCTGGGTTCCTCCAAACTTATAATGGTACATACCTTATTTATTATGCGTTCTTCTGTAATCACGATAGACTTGTTATCTCAAATATACCTAATATATGTCAGTTAAAGCAAAAACGTTTGTACAAACTTTATTACTCGGAGACAATGGAAATGGTTTTGGCAGATAAACAATGTTACTCTTATTGTATTGAAATTATTTTCAAATATTTTTTCGCTGCTCCTGCCGTGATTTCACATTTATGCGCGTAAGGTCTTCTGAAATTAAGTAACTGTGTTAATCAAACAGGGTTTCATTTTCAGATGATGGCGTGCGTGAAAGACAACGTTTAAGAGCCTCAAATTTGACCATCATTTCGAAAGAAGCATGCTCTGATCTGGGGCTGTGGGTCGACACAAGCATCTGCGCTGTTAATACTGGCGGCTGGGGCTTCACTGACCATGGCGGTCCCTTAGCAGTTCTCATGGGCAACACCAGAGTTTTGGTACAAAAAAATATTACAATAACGAACTTTTAAGATCTATCTATCGAGCTATTAAAATATATCTTTGATTACGTGCTCGGTAAATGGCAATAGACTCGCCCCCTTCTGTATGGAACTAAAATTGATAACGGCAAAAGGTGGGTGTATTATTTATATACACCGCACCTTACACCTTAGGGTATGACAAGTGTTTTATTTTGTATGTAAGGTGCGTGGGTCAAATATGGCTAGCCGGAAAATAAAGCCATTTACCATTGTTCCAAACCACATGCATGTTTCACTTTAACCGACACTAGGCGACTAGCAGGGCGCTGAGAGACTTTGCAGGTAAGCAGTTCAGAAACACGACGCTAGCGACAATTTATGGTCGCATTACAATATTTCGTGTTAGATTGGTATGTGACCATATTTTTCGGCTGGCCATATTTGACCCAGGTATCTTACAATATCGTACCATGGTGCTAAACCATTTTCATAATCGAGTTATAATCAAAAATTAAATCTTACTTATTGTTTATGCATGCTGTAATTTAAGCTTCATATAATTGAAGAATCATTCTTTTGGTACATTACTATCTACTAAAATAAAAAAAACCTTAAGTTAGAAACTGAATAAGGAGAGAATTTTTGCCTCAATCTTTGTATATTTTTGTGAGTGTATATGGTATATGGTATATGTATATACCTTTTGGTTAATAATTTTCATTTAAATGTTTTTTTAAAGACTTTTGAATGTTAATATGTTTAATTATCTATTATTCCACAGATTGGCATACCAACATATACCTCCGGCTTTGGCATATACCCTGGTGAACCGATAGCCTACACCAGAGTTTCTCGATTCTTAGACTGGATTCAGTCGTTCGAATAAGGTCTATTAAGATAATACACGATGACTGTACAACAACATGTCCTATTAAGATTGTTAAATGAAAACAGTGCCTTTTAATTATACTTCACACAATTATCATTAACACAATAAGAATTTTCGAATAAAATATTAGAAAGACAAATAAATAATGTCAATAGTACTCACTTGTTTTTACTTTCTGAAACCGGCCAGTGCCTCGATTCTCTACCACTATCGACTACCGACAACCGGCTAGCTATCGAAATTTTGACATTTAGAATGTACTGCCAAAATGTTTCCTACGACACCCGTCAGAGGCGCTGATCAGATTTTCATACAAAATTTCTCGATGACAGTTCGGTTGTCGATAGTAGTAGAGAATCGAGGCACAGGTATAAAACATTATTATTGCTAACTTACTTCTATACCTATATAAAAAAATGGCAAACCTTACACACATTTCACTTGGGGTCTTCAGAGATAGATTTCAGACGAACAATATTGTCATGCGATACATGTAGAAAGAGACAGACGCATATTCCCATTGTACGTATAGTCTTATTTAAAGAAACTATGTATTAATTTAGTAAGAAAATATATGAGTCCCTAAACTAGTGAGCAACAAAACAATTAGTAACTATCTGCATTGCTATAAAAATATTATCAATTGACAACATTAGTGTCTTGAAAAACGTTGATTTTTATCCATACTATTTAAATGCCCAACTTTAATGGAAAAAATCACACAATTATTTTTATAAGATCCTACTAGTTACGTAACCCGCAGACCAGGCAATCAATTAAACTTCCTTAAGTAATAATCATCTTGATTCATTAACATTCCATTATTATTTGGTTGCTAATTACAAGATAAGATTTAAATTAGTATATAATAATAAGAGTTCATTGAGAATGTTCTAGTTATCGCGATATAATGAAGCTGTTTATTGGTATCGTGTGCCTTACGCTGGCCTTAGCAGCGTATGCCAAAGATTTGTCCTCTCTTGAAGTAAGTCCGGTCTACGATTACCACAGACGCTTTGGTATTCCTCGCGCTACAGAGCTCCGGAAACTTGAAGCAGAGTCTACTGCCACCGAAAATGGCCAGAGAATTGTTGGAGGATGGATTGTTGACATCACCCAAGTGCCATATCAGGTAACTATGTCTAAAATATACTGGAAACTATATATCTGTACTAATATTATAAAGCTGAAGAGTTTGTTTGTTTAATTGTTTGTTTGATTGTTTGTTTGTTTGTTTGAACGCACTAATCTCGAGAACTACTGGTCCGATTTGAAAAAATCTTTCAGTGTTAGATAGCTTATTTATCGAGGAAGGCTATAGGCCTATATATATATATATATATATATATATAATATCACGCTACAGTCATTAGGAGCGGAGTAGCAACGAACAATTTTCTCTATCTTCTTAGATGACGCAAGCGAAGTTGCGCGGGTCAGCTAGTTTGAAGTATATTCCAATCGATGTTTGTGAGTAATTTTATCTTCAATTGCCAGTATCGGTACTATTCGATTTCTCACCCCAAATGATTATTACTTTTAAAGTGATAGTGACATGATATTGATTTTAGGTTGGTTTAGTTATAACTATCAACTGGTCCTGGACATCGGTATGCGGTGGTTCCTTGATCTCAAACAATCGCGTAGTGACAGCTGCTCACTGTCAACACGACGGTGTGAACACGGCCACTGGCATGACCGTTGCTCTCGGTACCAACACCATCTTCACTGGCGGCGTTCGTCTCACTACAAGGGATGTTACGATGCACCCTCAATGGAACCCTAGGAATGCTTTGAGTGATATCGCTGTCATTCGTCTGCCTAGCTCTGTCTCTTTCAACAGTAAGTTAATGCATTTTTAAATATTTCGGTTTTAAAACATCATATATTATTCCTATAAATAAATTTTATTTTTTCAGACGCAATCCAGCCCATAGCCCTGCCCATCAATCACTTAAACAATAATTTCAACAACTGGGACGCGCTCGCTTCTGGATTTGGTGCAACTTCGAATGGTTCGTTGTTTGCTAGAGTATATTCACTATGATATTATATTTTTGATTCCGCTATTTATAAAATCTGCTTACTTTATTAAAATCGCTTTTCAGCGTGAATTTTTTAACTTATAGAAAACTTACAGCGTATTTATAATACAATAATACATACATAGTAGAAGAAGAGCAATTAAAAGTTTTCATTTACTGTAAGCAAGTACAGTACCTACACATTTACAGTAAGTAAGTAAGTGCAGACAGTAGAAAATATGTTCAAGTTAATTAATTATTAAACTGAATTGTTTATTTGCAGGTGCTGGCATTCCATCTACTCAGCGCATCAGTGCAGTGAACTTGCCTGTCATCTCTCATGCGACGTGCCTTGCAATGTACCCGGACTGGATCCATAGCTCCAACATCTGTACTAGCGGCGCTGGTGGCAGAGGCACGTGCAGTGGTGACTCCGGTGGTCCTCTCGCCGTTCTCATCAACAACAGCCGAGTTTTGGTACATATGATGATGAATTTAACCCATTAATGTCCCACTGCTGGGCAAGGGTCTCCTCCCGTAATGAAGGGAGGGGTTAGGCCTTAAGACACCGCGCTGGCCAAGTACGGGTTGGGGACTTTGCATGCCCTCAATAATTGTATTTTCCATTACCTTAAACGTCAGCTAAAAACCTAAAATATTACCCGTTGTCTATATCAAGTAAAGTTTGCGTATTTATTTAATATCATTCTAGGCATGTATTCATTATATCCAAAAGGTATAACTTTAGGTACAAGTTTGAGTTTGTAATTGAACACTTGAATCGTGGAAGTGAGTTACATATACACATGCATTTAATGACGGTTTTTCTTACAGATCGGTGTATCATCGTTCGTTTCTGGCCGTGGATGTCAGGCTGGTGACCCCGCTGCCTACGCCCGAGTCACAAGCTTCGTGGCCTGGATCCGCTCTATCTAATCTCTGAATATCAATTAAATCAATATGAAAATGCATCATTTTGAAGATTTTTATTTTATTTTATACACCCATGTCTTTAAGAATTGTTGCATTGCATTTGTCCTCTACAAACAAATCTCTAAATTCAAGCAATAAAACCTGTTGTAGTCAATTCTAACAATTCATTGTTTTGTTGTAACATCGGCACAACAAAAAAAAAATATTTTAATATATGACTTTACAGGTGGAAAAAAATATGGGCCATGCAAACTACTTTATATATTGAAGATACCTTAATTCCCTGAAAGGAAAAAAGCTTTTATAATTTAAAATATACAACGTGCCGAACTAAGGATGATCTGGAAAACTTACGCAAGACGAAAAGAAGAATTTCGGTAGCTCGATTCTCTAGCCGTCGAGAAATTTGCACGTTAAATATAAAAATATATCTCTGATGATTTTCATTATATTAGGTAACGATTTGCTGATTGTGACATACATTTTTAATAATCAGTTCACACAATTGACATCATGATCAATGTATTGATGATAAGATTTTAGTATATAAATTGTGTGGTTGTATGATACTGCTCACATTTGTTATTAAAATGAAATTATTAATTAGTAGCGTCGTTTGCTGCGCGTTGGCTTTAGTGGCCTTTGCCGAAGAGCCGTCTTCTCCTGAAGTTAGTCCGGTCTTCGACTACCATAGACGCTTCGGTATTCCTCGCGCTACCGAACTTAAGAAGCTTGAAGCAGAGTCGACCGTGAATGAAGAAGGCCAAAGAATCGTTGGAGGCTGGATTGTAGACATCACTCAAGTGCCATATCAGGTACCAACGCTGAATCCTTATCATGAATATTTATTATTTGATTAGTGTTGTTACAACATTTTTATTTTCTTTTTTAATTACTGTCCCACTGCTGGGCAAGCGTTTCCTTCCAAACGAGGGAGGGGTAAGGCCTTGAGTCCACAACGCTGGCCAAGTGCAGGTTGAGGACTTTGCTTGCCCTCGATAAATGTATTGAACAAATTTTAGACATACAGGGATTCCTCAAGATGTTTTCTTTTACCATTAGAGCAAGTGATAATTATGTATATCTGACAGTTCGAACCTCGAGTTCGAACCGTCTAACACTTGCGTAAGAGGTGTCAACTTATACCACTCGGCTGCTCAATGAATTCAAAACAAAAATATTTATTTTTAGGTTGGTCTTGTGATCACTATCAACTGGTCTTGGACATCAGTATGCGGTGGTTCAGTGATCTCTAATTCCCGCGTAGTGACAGCGGCTCACTGCCAGCACGATGGTGTCAACACGGCCACTGGCATGACCGTTGCTCTCGGTACTAATACCATCTTCTCCGGCGGTATTCGCCTTCATACCTGGGACGTTACTATGCATCCCCAATGGAATCCAAATAACGCTTTTAATGACATCGCTGTCATTCGTCTACCAGTATTCGTGACCTACAACCGTAAGTAAAAGCCGATACTTGAATATTATTTTTTAATCTTACTTCAAATGTCCCCATATCCATCATTGACATAGTAAGTGTATATTGTTAACATTCTTTTTGTAAAATAAAATACCTTGTTTAAATAGAACAAATCGAATTACGTGTTTTCAGAGGTGATCCAGCCTATTGCTCTACCCGACAATCATTTAAACAATGATTTCAACAATTGGAGCGCGCTCGCTTCTGGCTTTGGCGTAACTGCTGATGGTATATCGTTTTCTTTTTTCGATAGAAACTTGCTTATTCTTATTTGCGCTATACATTTACTCTCTTAATCATAAAAATATACCTACACTAATATTATAAAGCTGAAGAGTTTGTTTGTTTGTTTGTTTGAACGCGCTAATCTCAGGAACTACGGGTCCGATTTGAAAAATTCTTTCAATGTTAGATAGCCCATTTATCGAGGAAGGCTATAGGCTATAATATCATCACGCTACGACCAATAGGAGCAGAGTACCAGTAAAAAAGTTACAAAAACGGGGAAATTTTTACGAAGTTATAAATGAAGTTATGAAGTTATACAGTGTTTTGTTTCTTTCACTCCTTAGCGAAATGTAAAAGAAAAAACATATTATAGTAGCTTTTTAACTAAAGTAGGTTTATAGTGTGTTGAATAAGAGGGTTAGCATATTATTGAGGAATGGATCATATACTTATTTATAGGTTCTGGAATTCCAACATCACAACGCATTAGTGCTGTGAACTTGCCCGTCATTACAAACGCGGCATGCAGAGCCGTGTACCCGAGCTGGGTTCACAATACTAACATCTGCACAAGCGGCGCCGGTGGCAGAGGCACTTGCGGCGGTGACTCCGGCGGCCCTCTTGCTGTTCTCATCAACAACAGCAGAGTTTTGGTAAGACTTCTTGATTATGTGTTCAATAAAGATAGCATTACCATTGTTCTGTACCCAAAAGGTAAGAACGGAACCTAGTACTGAGCCTCCGCTGTCTGTCCGTCTGTCACCAAGCTGTATCTCATAAACTGTAAAAGCTAGGAAATTTTCACTAATTATGTAGGTATTCCCGTTGCCTCTATAACAACCAATACTAATAATAGTATTAAGCGGCGCGCCCAATACAATAAACGTGTTTTTTTTCCCATTTTCACGGAACCCTCCGTGGGCAAATTCGGCTCGCACTTGACCGATTTTTTTATCACTCAAAAAGAGGCACATCTATACGAGTGAAATATGTTGTTTATATATTCATAGTAACTTTTTTTCCACAGATCGGTGTGACGTCATTTGGCTCTACCCGAGGCTGCCAGGCTGGAGAACCTGCCGCCTTTGCCAGAGTTACTAGCTTTGTGTCCTGGATCCGCTCTATCTAATTAACCTATGAACTGTAAATAATTGTGATAATGTTGAAAAGTATATTACGAAATAAATGTGATATTAATTATTATGTGACTTGCGTTTTATTGATTTGGCACATGTTTGTTTCTGATGAAAAATTAAGATTTTATCTTGAACTAGCTGACCCGCGCCACTTTGCTTGCATCACATAAAAGAGAACGGGTCATAATTTTCCCTGTTTTTGTAACATTTTTACTGATACTCTGTTCCTTTTAGTCGTAGCATGATGTTTTATAGCCTATAAGCCTTCCTCATTAAATAGGCTATCCGAAGGTAATAATTTTTCAATTCGCACCAGTAGTGCCTGAGAATAGCGCGTTCAAACAAACAAACTGCACAATTTTATAATATTAGTATAGATTATAATTATTTATTAGATTATGTTATCATACTAGCCGACCCGATCCGTTGTGCTTACATACAAACTCTTACCTCCTCTTTGATACCGGTTCTTCAAATATGGACGTGATTTTGATTTATATGAGATATACCTATGCATGTAGGTATTATATCAATATGGATTAAGATAAGATACCATAGTAATATCTAAAGATTTATGCAAACGTCCCCTGATAGAGCCAACGTTTACATTAATGACATGTTTAAACTATTTTATTTTATTTTATTTTACTAAAATATTAGTCAGTGATAGCCGAGTGGTATAAGTTGACACCTCCCACACAAGAGGTCGCAGGTTCGAACCCGAGGCAACACACCAATGACTTTTCGAAGTTATGTGTGAATTAGAAATAATTATCACTTGTTCCAACGGTAAAGGAAAACATCGTGAGGAACCCTTTCATGCCTAAAAATTTGTTTAATGCATTTATTGAGGGCATGCAAAGTCCCTAACCCGCACTTGGCCAGCGTGGTGGACTCAACGCCGAACCCCTCCCTCATTACGGGAGGAGACCCTTGCCCAGCAGTGGGACATTATTTTATTTACTAAAATAATATTTACAGTATATTAGGTCGAGGAAAAAGTCTGTTCGCATTATAGTATGTATGAACTTTTAATATAATGATGAATAGTGATGAGCACGAGTATTTGTTCTGAGCCTGGTTGTGAATTATCTATATAAGTGTGTATTTAGAAGTATATAAGTATGTTTATCAGTTATTTGGTTACCTTGTACTATACAAGCTGTTTAGTTTGGAATCAAATGACCGTGTGTGAGTTATCCAATGATATAATATATTTATTATTTTATTTTTTTATTAATAAAATTAATTCCTTTCCCCTTCAAAAAGTCAACAAATCAAAAAAACCAAATCCCGTTCTATTCTAAACATTGACATTTTATGGGGTATATTTTAATATTTCAAAAAGACTTCCATCAATTTGCACTATAAGCAATAAAAAAATCACTGAAGTCTTTTTAATGCACTCGATAAAATCCATTTTTTTACAATGTAAAGGTTTTTTTTTATTTTCGATTAGTGGCCCTTTCGTTTTAAAGCAACGATATTTCAACTTCACTTTTTTTAAATTGTTTGTTTTCGCAACCAGTTTAAATTAAACTAATACAGTGTTTGATACCCTAAACGGTAGAAATATCAATAAATATAATGGTTGAATTTAATCCGAAACGATTTAACTACGCTTGATTTCATTAAAAAAACTATTTGATTTGGTCATTGTTTAAGTTGTATATGTAATAATATAAAAAAAACTGCAACAGATTCAACTTCTTATGAAAGGAATTCATCCGGAATATTTATATTTCTTGGCCTCCGTGACGCAGTGGTTTAGGCAGTGGATTCGATTACCATACGAGCAATAATTTATTAAATCCACAAATCTATTTTTTCCGGTCTGGCTGTACAGCCTTGCTCATAAGTATTAGGCACCCCCATAAAACACGTGCAACTCATTCAGTATTTAAAAATTGACGAATCCTTTTATCAATATGCTAGGCGGCGTTATCAATAGGACATTTTAAACAAAGGATTGCGAATTCTAAGGTGTCATAAAACATCTGGTCAACATTTTGTTAATTATGTCATTTTTTCAAATAATTTTATTTTTTGAATCAGTCTTCTTTCATTACTCGTAGTGTCAAGAGGCTATTATTTGCGACTTATTTGTAAATTAGATACAGTCTATTTTACGAAATGCCTAAATTAACTCAAGTGAGTGTGGAAAATCGGATAAAAATTCAAACTCTACATGAACAAGGCAAGTCTCAGATAGAGATTTCCAGAATGGTGAAGTGTTCTCGCTGTGCAGTGCAAACTGCTATCAAAAGGTTTGCCGAGACTGGTTCTCACGCGGACAAACCGAGAACAGGTAGAAACTATAAGACAACAGCGCGACAAGACCGATTACTTATTCGTAATTCCCTCAGAAATCGCAAAAAAACTTCTTCTGAGCTCGCTGCAGATCTTTCAGAGACTATTGGAAGATCAATTAGTGCTCCAACAGTAAGAAGAAGACTTGCGAAAGCTGGTTTAAAAGGCTGCAAAGCGAGGAAGAAGCCATTGCTCTCCGCCAGCAACATAAAGAGCCGCTTAGAATGGGCTCTGAGACACCAACATTTAACTGAAGATGATTGGTCCAATGTTGTGTGGTCCGATGAATCTAACTTTGAGGTAAGTTTTATATCATTAATGTTAAATATCAACAACCATTTCGCTTTCAACAGTTTAATTTTAGAAAAAATATGACAAATTTTAAATCAAGTTTATTTTGGTAATTTTTCAGATTTTTGGGACGCCTGGTGTAGTTTTTGTGCGACGGCGTGTCGGTGAAGAATACCACCCAAGTTGTGTGGTACCTACCGTCAAACACGGAGGCGGGAGCATTATGATCTGGGGCTGCATGTCTGCCGATGGAGTGGGCGAAATGTTCGTTTGCGAAGGTCGCATGAACAGCCAAAAGTACATAAATGTACTGGAAAGCGTGTTGATGCCTTCTATGACGCGCATTTTTGGCGACACAAACTTAGACGGTGTCAAATTCCAGCAGGATAATGCTCCCTGTCACACATCGGCAGTCACAATGCGTTGGTTCCTAGAGAACAACATTGACTTACTAGATTGGCCGGCACAGTCTCCAGATCTCAACCCCATTGAGCAACTTTGGGGTATATTAAAGCGCAAGATACGTGAGCACACCATAACATCAAAATCGGCGTTAAAAAACGCTTTAATGGAAGAGTGGGATGCCATCACTGCAGATGAATGCAAGAAGCTTGTACGAAGCCTGCCTAACAGGATTGCTGCAGTGATCAAAGCAAAGAGCAGACACACAAAATATTAGTATATTTTATAATTATTTATTAATAAATGAATATTTATTACCAAATTAGTTTCATTTTTCAAGCAAATTATTCATAAGACTCAAAATTATAGGGTGCCTAATACTTATGAGCAAGGCTGTACTTTGTGTCCGTTGTTTGTATGTTTGTAAAAGTCTATGCAACACAAGAACAATTCTTAGTGCGGGAGTTCTTGGAGCCAGAGCCAGAGGTCGGTAAACGATCTGTGGGTTAAGCAACCGATGGCGCGGTCATTCTATAGATGGGTGACCGCATAGCGGTATTTGAACTGGGCATCTTCGTGTTTCGGAGGGCACGTAAAAAGTTGGTCCCGGTTGTTGTCAATAAGATAATAGTCGTAAAGCAATGTCAAAGGTCTTTCGAGCGACTTGAACAACTTCGACACTAGGTTGACCACTAACCATACGATAGATAGAGTACGGGAGTTGTCTTTTAAAGAAGCAAAAGCAAAAACAAATTTGAAAAATTATTCGAGCCGGGTACCTTAAACATCAGTCACCAGTTAATGAGGAAAATCTGAAAAAAACCCAGCAAGATTGTATTTGGGTAATCAATTAGTAAATGTTATTATATTCATCATATTTATTATCTAGGGTTTTTACACTTCAAATAAGGAATAATATTTTTGGCTACTTATCTCAAATTAAGGCGACAAGTAATAAATAAAGCAAGTTATTTACTCCGACTTCGTTTGTTAAGTTTTAAAGATTTAAAAAAATGATCTCCTTTTTTCACTTGCTTGAACATTTGTTTAGAAAATAGTTTTATGTTGACGTACCTTGGACTGTAAATTTTTTATATAAAATAATGACTTTAAATCTTTAGAATTCTTTAACGTTACTAAATCTGTAACACACTAACAAATCTACCTAGTTGTATGTTTGTTTTTAAAATCTCAGAAAATATAATATGTACTATAATCCTCTCTTTTCACATCTCTACAACAAATTTCGTTTAACTGCATAGCGAATACCCCATGAACACCTACAAATCAATAGGTAAAGAAATATCGTATGTATAATACGTACACCTACACGCGTGCTGTTTACAAAAAAATAAAAAAACAATCAATAGATTGTTTCGTTATAAGTTAATCTTCATAATTAAGTAGGATTTAGATTATAAATTACCGGTTGGTTATATCAATGATAAGATTTCAATTGGAATATAAATTATAGAATTAAGAGCAAACGCTAAGTTTTGTTAGTACAATGAAACTGTTTGTTGGTGCCTTGTGCCTTGCGTTGGCCTTAGTGGCCTCCGCTGAAGAGCCTTCTCCTAAACTAAGCTCGGTCTACGACTACCACAGGCGCTCTGGTATTCCCCGCGCTGTTGCACTACAGAAATTAGAAGCAGAATCTACCGAAACTGAAAATGCCGGAAGAATCGTCGGTGGCTCACTCATTGATATCAGCCAAGTGCCTTACCAGGTATTTATTTTTAACATAACCCTTAGTAGTTCGTACAATCGTACAGTATATCATGTTAAGTGGTATAACACAAATAATTCAACCATGAAAGCATTCCTCAAGATCAATTTTACATTATTTTTAGGTCGGTCTTGTGATCACCATCAACTGGTTCTGGACATCAGTATGCGGTGGTTCAGTGATCTCTAACAATCGCGTAGTGACTGCTGCTCACTGTCAACACGACGGTGTGAACACCGCTACTAATATGGTAGTCGCCCTCGGCACTAACACCATCTTCTCTGGCGGTGTTCGTCTCTCTACCAGAGATGTAACCATGCACCCTCAATGGAACCCCCGCAATGCTTTCAACGACATTGCTGTCATCCGTCTACCCAGCTCTGTCTCCTTCAACAGTAAGTAAAATGCTATTCTGGTACCAGGTATTTTTTGTTTTTCCTCTATGCAACTTTCAGTAAACGGTATTTTGTAATTTCAGACGTGATCCAGCCCATTGCTCTACCCGACAACCACGTAAACAATAATTTCGACGGTTGGAACGCCCTCGCCTCAGGATTTGGTGCAACTTCTGACGGTGGTACGACAAGTTTACTCCCTTTCGCCCCGTTTTTCAGAATTAAATCTTTTTAGACATAGTCAACTTAGCTTACGGCGGTTTTAAGGTTTCATTGTGTAAAGCGATTTATGTACACAATGATATCGTGATGTGTCTATATTGCAGGATCCGGTATCCCATCCACTCAGCGCATTAGTGCCGTGACCCTGCCCATTATAAGTAACGCTGCGTGCACTGCTGTGTACGGTGAATGGATGCACAACACCAACATCTGCACAAGCGGCGCCGGCGGCAGAGGCACTTGCGGCGGTGACTCCGGCGGCCCTCTTGCTGTCCTCATCAACAACAGCAGAGTCTTGGTACGATGCATTTGTGACTTTAAATTACTTTGTGCTACATTTATTAGTAGAGGATTTTTCATTTCTTATTTAGCTCCTTCACTTTCAATCTAAAACAAAACTTTGTGAGGTTAACATTTTGAGGATTACAAATATTTACATAGTTATATGCCGTATGTCGGGTTCATAACCGGCATTTACATGACTATTGTTCTAATTAAACGTTAGAATAGTTACAACGAGAAAGTAATAACATTATTTTCATTATACAGGTCGGAGTGACGTCTTACGGTTCCAGCAATGGTTGCCAGGCTGGTGACCCCGCTGCTTTTGCCAGAGTTACTAGCTTCATCTCCTGGATCCGCTCTATCTAATCTCTTTCGTACAAATATCATGACCACTACTCGATGTAAATAAACTATAGATTTATTTATTAATTTAATAATGTGTGTGGATTTATTTCAACTGTTGTAATTGACAAATATATGACTGTTTTTGTTTTTGAAGCAGAAAACTAAAATGTGTTCCTATTGTTTTTATTTTTTGTGACTTCGCATATACTCATACCAATCTCACGTTTCAACGGACGTGCTTTCGTGTGTTTTTGCAAACATAGACAATGACAAAAAAAATATTTGGGCTACATCTTTACAAGATTACCTAGTTTTTGACATAAAAATAAACTTTAACACAAAGTTATCACGTCATATATATTTTTTAGAGTAGAGTACATAAGAAAAAGATTTTACCACTGTCGTCAGATTAAAATCAAAACGGTTACTTTTGATACAAACAAAGATTATAGGTATGGGTAATATTTTATTTTAATTCGGCTCATATTCCTTAACCTTAAAATGAAATGGAATGCGCTTGGGGCGCTGATCAGTAGCGCAATTCTGTACTGACGAGGATCGCGAGTTTGACATTTAGAGTGTACGGCCAAAATAGTTCCTACGACGCCCGTCAGACGCGCTGATTAGAATTTCATACAGAATTTCTCGATGATAAGCCGGTTGCCGGTAGTCGATTGTAATGTAGAGAATTGAGCTACTGTGATACACATTTTTTTCTAAGCCTGCTCGATAGTCGATTGTGATAAAAACTGAATACTCTAACATACTAGCATAAACTACGTCAATTATAAAACTCGGTTGGGCAGGAAGGAAAATATGTTTTACATTAGAAAGTGATGCAAATGCCTCACGTACTATAAAGCTCGTAAGTAAGTATGACAAACGCAATATTATTTTATCTCTATATCCAATTGTTGATTGTTGAAAATGCTATCGGTAGTAAGTCATTTATTAATATTAAAGTATAAAAAAATATACTAAACTACAAAGATTATTGAGGCCATTATATTCTGGCCGTTGTTTTAAGCCAGTCAGCAGCTAGAACAAGGCTGGTGCAGCTTGGTTGAAACGTCGAGCAAATTATGTAATTGCATTATCTTCTTAATCTCGTCTCGGAAATTAGATATACCAGAAGGTCATTTTTCATCTACCTGATAACAACCGTCCAGTAATTAGCAATTTAATACATTTATCTGTAATCCACTTATTTATCTCGCTTAAAACACATCATTGTTTGGACTTCGACTATCAATCACTATACAGCTGCATGCTTTGGAATCAAAATTGATTTACTTATTATAAAAATACTATACTGATCCGGCAAACGTTGCATTGCCAAATAGATTATACTAAAATAACTATTCTAAATAAGGGTTGGTGAACGAAGGATAGAAATTTAGGGTTGTATGTATTTTCAATGCCTTATGATAGAAAAATTTGAACAAAAAATTTTGTCCAAAAATGAAAAGAAAATAGGTTTGACATTGTTTTCCTTCACCGTTAGAGCAAGTTATAATTATTTCTAATACACACTTTGAAAAGTCATTGGTGTGTTGCCTCGGGTTCGAACCATCGAGCACTTAAGTGTAGGTGCCAACTTATGCAACAAGATAAAAACATTTTTTTAAACCTATTTAGTTCATCTGGTTCAACTAATTCCATGAATCAATTAAAGTGTAATAAATCACTTTAATCACACCAGATAGTCAGGCAACATTTAGAGATAAGATTGTAATTAATATATAAATACAAAATATTTATAAAGAAACAAGTTTCTTTGTCAATGATGAAGGTATTTGTTGGAGCCGTGTGCTTGGTGCTGGCCCTAGCGGTCTCAGCAGAGGAGTTCTCCGAAGAGAGGCCCTCGGCTTACGACTACCACCGACGCTTTGGTATTCCTAAAGCTGCCGAGATCAAGAAATGGGAGGATGACACCGAAGGCTTGCCTGAAAGCCAAAGAATCGTTGGAGGCTGGAATATTGACATCAGCCAAGTCCCTTACCAGGTATGTTTATGGTGACGTTTACTAATTGCTTAGTCAACATGACGATAATTTTTGGTCAGATTTTTTACAATAACTTAAAACGCTTATGATTTAAAAAAAAACTCGCTACACGTCGTCACTAAACACACATTCAACGCTCATTTAAAATTTGTGTCTGAAAATTATGATTCTTTTTCTTAACTTATTATTAAGTGTAGATTGACATATTTGTTATTAGTATCGCACTTGTACATATTAATCTCGTCTACTTCCAGGCTGGTTTAGTGATCCAAGTGAACTGGCACTTCACATCAGTGTGTGGCGCTTCCCTCATCTCCCACAACCGTTTGTTGACGGCCGCCCATTGTCAAAATGACGGTAACATGGTCGCCAACTCGTTCACCGTGGTGCTCGGCTCCAACTTCCTCTTCAGCGGCGGCCTACGTCTGGTCACCAGGGATGTTGTGATGCACCCCACTTGGAACCACAATACTCTTTTAGCCGACATCGCTGTTATGCGTATTGCTTCCATTGGATTCTCCAGTAAGATTTCATATATAAGTCTCAAACACTTGAGACAAAGACTCACTTTACACTGTAGTGGGTAATGAATCTATACTTCAATCATAATTATACAATTATTTTACAGACATTGTCCAGCCCATTGCCTTACCTAGCGGAAACGAAGCTGGATGGGACTTCAACGGCTGGACCGCGATGGCTTCTGGATTTGGTTTAACCGTAAATGGTGTGTTTTATTGATTTACTCGTCTTTTCTTTATTAAGGAATCGTTAACTAACGTTACGCTTGTCATAATTAGAACGTTAATCCTCTGCGCAGCCTAAAGCTGTCAAACTGCAGGCTAATATTTTATCATTCTAATAGAAATTTTGAAAATCTCTGTGGAATCGAGCCCTTAACCACGTAACCTACAGTCGTGTATATAGCCGTGTATTTTTTATTTCATAAAATATCCACATAACGGCTATAGTTAATCAAATCTCGACTCATAAATTGGGTGGTAACGCAGGTGGCAGTATTCCAAGCAACCAGCGCATCAGCGCGGTGAATGTGCCAGTCATAAGCAACTCTGATTGCCGTCGCGTCTACGGACAATGGATGCACAACTCCAATATCTGCACCAATGGCGCCGGCGGCAGAGGAACTTGCCAGGGTGACTCCGGAGGTCCTCTCGTCGTCACCAGCAACAATAGGAGAATCCAGGTAAATTTATCTGCATTTTACAATACAGCAGTCAAAGAAAATAATAGTATAAAAGTTCTATCTAGCATTATCACTAATCTTCTCGAGAAATAATGTTGTTAAAAAACTTATTACTTATCTAAACGTATTTTGTAAAAAGAACTTTCTTCAAGTAATTTTAAGCATCAAAGACTTACCAGCTGATAGTATCAACTGACGAAAACGTGCTACCTTTTTCTTCTACTCATATACATACTTACTTTACTTTGCAGATCGGTGTGACATCATACGGTTCCTGGAGAGGCTGTCAAGCTGGCGACCCATCTGCCTTCGCCAGAGTCACTTCTTTCCTCAGCTGGATCAGGACTATCTAAATTCTCAAACTTTACCAACTTTTACATTAGAGTAACTTTTGTAACGTACATAAATATTTATTACGATTCAACTGTTTCATTTTGTTTCAACCTTACCTTAACTATCATTGTGCTATATGTGTTTGTTATAAGCGTAATTTGACACAATCGATTATAAAATCTATGCAGACGAAAAAAATTACCTCCTACAATTACTGTTATTTCAGCTACATACATATATGATTGAGTCATCGAAATGTACATATGCACGCACATAACTAAGGAACAACTGCGCCAAATTAGACAACTATTTTTAATGTGTTTGTAATTGTCAGGATACGATCGATGTGATCGAAAATCCCAAGGGAATGGGGTCAACGGGTTTTTTTACTAAATACATACATACCCTGACGAAGTAGGGCCATGTCGCTAGTGTATTATATAATATTTAAAATAATTGGCGTTTAAATATAATTTCTTCTAGCAATTCTTTCAACTTTGATTACACTAACAAAATTAGATTCACATTTTTAGAATTGTAGCTAACAGTATAAAGACGGATTTTGATTTGATAAACAAAATAACAACAAAGGCTAATATAATCGTAATTATCACTGGTATAATACCGTTACTGTTCCTTGCATTCATATTTAGATACAGCGTTGCAGTAATTAATGATGCCATCAAAAACATTCTGTAAAAACCTCAAGTCTCGCCGTAAAAAGTTGTGAGATCTATATAACACCAAGTCGATTAATCTATTTAGTCTCTACTTAAAGGACCTTCTGTCTTAAGTTATTACGTATGTTATTATCATGCCAATTTAAAAAGAAATACCTTTAAAACAAATAGACCGACCTGGCCATCGCATGATTGGATTATTAGTATGTATCACACTACACAGCACGACGAGAAGTTATTGCTCCTGAAATGTTAATGGCGAATTTGTGTTTTCTTGCGATGACCAAGTCGATCTATTTGTTTTAAAGGTATTTTTTTTAAAATTGGCATGATAATAACATACGTAATAACTTAAGACAGAAGGTCCTTTAAGTAGAGACTAAATAGATTAATCGACTTGGTGTTATATAAGTAGATCTCACAACTTTTTACGGCGAGACTTGAGGTTTTTACAGAATGTTTTTGATGGCATCTCACTTCTTTTTGTAGAGCGAACATAAGTCCAATTTGTATGGAAAGACGTTTTTTTTTCATAATTCAACATATTTTCCTATGGGAATGTTGTTCAGTTTCATGGGCTAAATACCCTTACCCACCCTATACCACCTCCCGTTATGTGTCATATAGTAGGTACCTATTTATTTTATTTTCTACAGTAATAATAATTCAATAACTGCAAACGTAACCTTGTAATCTTATACATTTATATGGGACTACAAAGTTATTTTTGCAGTTGGTGTATTTAGAAAACTGGACCGAAATTTGAAAATATTGAATTTTTTCCATAATTAAGACACTAAACCCTATTTGTATTCTAAATTTTAAGCTTCTAAGTCTGCTAGAAGTACCTTAGACTTTTGATGATCGGTGAGTCAGTGAGTCAGTGAATCAGTGAATCAGTGAATCAGTGAGTGACAAAATTCAAAATTTTAACAAGTTGTCATTCTTAAACTACTGGTTCAAATTGACTGAAATTTTAAATATACCGTGTTTATACAATGACTGATTAGTTGCTGAAAATCCAGGCTTCTTGTTTTATCCACAACGAAATTATAGGGGTGTCAAAAATAACCCGAATTGCTTCGAGAAAAGGATGTTACGGCCGTGCCGCTTTTTTTTGCTCGACTTGCGGGGGCACTTCCGTGCCCCCAGATAAGAGCTATATAAATGACCAATGTCAATGTCAACTATAGAACTTCTATTCAAAATGAAACTATTTGTTGTAATAGTCTATCTTGCTTTATGTGTAGTAGTTTCTGCTGAGGAGATTTTGAATTCGAGTTTATCTGATTACGACTATAACAGTACGGGTTTCCCTCGTAATATAGAGAATTGGGAAGATAATAATGATAAATTAGTCGATCGACTCGAGTCCAAAATCATTGGAGGATGGTTTGTGGATATTAGTGAAGTACCTTTCCAGGTTAGTATCAAGACTTAGCAATTTATTTCCAATTTGAATGTATATGTTATTGTAAAAGCCCGAACTGTGGTATATCCTAAGATTTTCCAGTAAAACCTAAGATTTACCAACTCTCAATGGTAAAAGTCCGAACAAGTCAGAGTTTAAAAACTATGTTCTTCTTCTTGGTCGCTACACTCTTGACAGAGTAGTCGTGGTAGTCAGTCGTAGTCATCGGGGTTGGTAGCTCGCTTCACTATTCGTCGCCACTCGTCACGGACTGCTGCCTTTCTCGTACACTCATAAAGGGTACTATTAATAGCAGTCTTGACTTGGTCTGTCCAGCGCATCGGCGATCTTCGATGTTACGATATATAAAAAAATCCTCCTTCATAACTATGTTTATAACTATGTCACGGTATAATTATATACTGTGACATAGTTATAAAGAAGGAGTTTTGGGCAAAGCGACATGGGTAGGTTAGGTTAGAAGGCTAAGGTGGGAGCGAGCGAAGCGAAGCTCCCACCTTAGCCTTCGTGGTTATTTTTTTTAACCACCCAGTAGGAGGCGACATCTCGACATCATCAAGTGAATATAGGTAAAAGTTCGAAATAAAATAATTGTTCGGACTTTTACCATTGCGAGTTGGTAAATCTTAGGTTATACCGGAAAATCTTAGGATTTACCACCGTTCGGGCTTTTACAGTAACATATACACATTATTTTGTAATAAATATTCGAATAGAATCAAAAATCTAAATTAAAAAGCGCTGCTTCAAGTAAAATTCCGTAAACAGAAAACAGTGCTGGCTAATATTCATATATTTAGGTCTAAGACCAATTGTGCGGTTTTTTTTATTTCAGGCTGGACTCCTCATAACCGTTAATAGTAGCGCCACTCAAATATGTGGCGCCTGCTTGTACAGTCACACCCACTTGTTGACAGCTGGACACTGTATTTACACCGAAAAGGGTTATGTAAGCTCTATCATAGTAGTTCTCGGCGCTACCTTCCTTCTTAGTGAAGGTATCCGTGCTTCTGCCATTGAGTATGCAGTACACCCAGATTATAATCCCCCTAACCTGTTCATATCAGACATTGGAGTGATTCGAGTTCCCCCCGTCCAATTTACTCGTAAGTAGACACTTTAAGAAATTATTGACACACTTGATATGTATTATAATGTAAAAGACGACTTCTACAACTAGTTATTTTGGTTCAAACTAACTATTTTACATGTGCATTGCAAAAAAAATATCTACAAAAAATATTAATGTCAATTTCAGCTGTTATCCAGCCTATAAGACTTCCTATGGGCAGTGAAATTAATACAGATTATACCGATTGGATGGCCATGCATTCAGGATATGGTTTAACTAAACCGATTGGTTCGTATCGTTGATCGTCTATGAGCTTCACTATATGAAACGTCAGGAAATTGGTAGTATTGTACAACAATCTATACACAACTTTCAGGTAATGGTACTAGGGCGGAAGAGCGCCTCAGTGCGGTGACCTTCCCAATCATTAGCAACCCAGTTTGTGCGCAGTTTTTCCCTATTTACCGCACACACATTTGTGCTGCCCATTTTAATGCTAGTGGAGCCTGTTCTGGTGACTCTGGTGGCCCCCTCGTCGTTCTCGGCAATGACAAAAGACCAATCCTAGTAAGTAATATAATAATGTTTAAAATTAACAAGATAAGGTTATAGGGCATCATTCATTTGAAATTCATCACAGACCTTTTCTTCGAGCGCATTCAAGATATATTTTTTGGAATATTAGGGCTCCTACACACACTCAGTGGCCGCTGAGTGTACCGGGTTACGCGGTTTGCTGGCGTCATTTTAATCTAGCATTTAAGCGGTAATTGGCTGGTTATTGACAGCCAGGTATAGCATGTGTGAAGCAGGCATTATACAGCAATATCTTACAATTGCATTTGCCATTTTCAACAAACTTGAACTGTTTTTTAATCCCACGAGAACTTTATACAGCTTAATATTATACCCTATTAAAGTTAAGTGCATGTTCATTTCAGGTCGGTTTAGCATCATTTGTTCGTACAGGATGTCTACCAGGCTGGCCTACGGTTTTTACAAGAGTCACCGCTTATTTACCTTGGATAGCGTCTATATAATCATACTTAAATCAATATTAATTAATATTAAAGTTTTCCAAGAACCGAAACCTTAATTTGTTACTTACATTTGACTTCTAAGTAAGCAATTAAAATTAAAATTTTATTTAATTTAAATAAATTTGCAACTTTCGTCTAATGATTGAGTCTTATCACTTGATTACTCATTTGACGTCGCTAAAGTAGATAGAGCGACAGTTCTTGTTTGTAGGAGATAAAGCTTTCGTTTATAAAATCCATAGTTTTTATTGCTAGTTTGCTGATAAATTAAGAAAGGTTAAAAAAGCAGGACGCCATGACAGTGATTGAGAATGACGGCATGCTATGAATTTGTTTGGGTTGTTAAGCATCATTTTGCTGAATAAAAAGGTCCCGATTATTCTTAACACGTTGACAAATCAATGAATTACTTTCAAAGTCTTGGATGTAACATGAGCACCAAGTTATACTTTCACAATCAAGCAAAAACTGTACTTTTTAACCTATAAAACTAAATAAAATATAATATATTTTTAATATTACTGTTTTATTATAGCATTACACAGATTTGAAATCCTTATTTTAAAAAATACTAAAATCATGTGTCACTTAACCATGAGACATGATGTTGTGCTGTGTAGTCTTGTGGGACATCTACTAATAACTGTTTTAAAGATGTTTAAGAAATAAATAAAAATAAGTTAGCCGACCAACGCTCATGCGACTGTGTGTCGTTGCCACGCAGGAAGCAATGACACCTTAGTGGAATATAATGTAGAACAAACTTAAACTTCACTTAAGTTGAATTAACCATGAGTCCCCATTTCACTGAGCCAGACCATTAAACAACATAATAGACAACTTAATGATGAGGCATACACGAATATAACCGTTTTTGTATTAACAGTCACATTGAGACGAATCTCAAGCATGTTGGTGTACATACATTATAGATGGCTAATTATAAAAGCTTAATCTACAGTAGCTCGGTTCTCTACTACCGACAACGGGCTAGATATCGAGAAATTTTACACGAAAATCTGTTTACATTTTAAATGTCAAACTCTCGATACTCGACAGTACAGTCTGTAGAAAATTGAGCTACAGTTAAACCTATACAATGCTACAAACGCGATTTTGTATAAAGATTAAAATAACGGCTACGGTTAATAAAATCTGAACATTTCTCCTCCCAAACAAGGGGGAGGGGTTAGGCCTTGAGTCCACCACGCTGGCCAAGTGCGGGTTGGGGACTTTGCATGCCCCAAATAAAAGTATTAAACAAATTTTAGGCATGCAAGGTTTCCTCACGATAATTTCCATCACCGTTAGAGCAAGTGAAAATTATTTCTAATACACACACAACTTCGAAAAGTCATTGGTGTGTTGCCTCGGATTCGAACCTGCGACCACTTGCGTGGGAGGTGCCAACTTAAACCTAAACACAAAATAAAAAAAATCCTGACTCATAAATTGGGTGGTAGCGCAAGTGGCAGTGATTTCTAACAACCAGCGCTTCGGTGCTGTGAATGTGCTCGTCGTGAATAACTCTGATTGCCGCCGCTTCTAAGGATAATGGATGTTTCACTCCAACATCTGCACCAACGGCGCCGGCAGAGGTACTTGCCAGGGTGACACTAGTGCCCCCCTCGGGCTCACCAGCAGCAGCTGACTAGTATTTAATATAGTGCAAAACTAATCTTTTAAGACGAAAATAGTTACTATATACCTAATACACAATACACACCATAAACGAAACACGTTTTATTTTTATCGTCTATTAATGTACCAACTTATTTTATTTTGCAAATTGGTGTGACGTCTTACGGTACTTCTTCTGCCTTCGTCAGAGACACTTCTTTCCTCAGCTGGATCAGGACTATCTAAATGCTTTAAAATTTACCAACGTTACATTACATTATAGAAGCTTTCGGACTATACACAAATATTTATTATACGGTAATATTCTCCTGCTAAGACGTGTGTTCGTTTTAAGTGTAATTTTATTTGACACAATCCATTATAAAAATCTGTGCAAAAAAAATATACTTATCTATCACAGTTACTGATAAATAATCAAAACAATGTAATACATAAATTAAAAAAAAAAAAAAATATCATCAAAATGTATGTATGCAGACAACTTAAGAACAACTACGAGTAAACCAAATGTCATTGTCAGGATATGGCTCGTTTTGGACCGATGGGATCCACCGTTGCACCCAATATCCCAAGGGAATGGATACAACGGGTTTTTTTAACTATATGCATAGTTACATGAACCCGACGAAGTCGGGCCATGCAACTAGTGTATTACATAATATTTCAAATGATTGAGGTAGTCCATCTAGAGCACCCGTCCGAATAGCACCTGCCAAATACATATATTGATGGGTGCCCTTCGTGGACCAAGCTACGTGCTTTTTGTCAAGGTGCTATCCGAACGGGTGCTCTAGATGGACTACCTAATAGTACTTCGAATTAATTTAGCTTTTAGTATATTATAAATAAAATTTGGTTCACATTTTTTAAATTAGAGCTAACAGTTTAAAAATGGATTAAGATTCGATAAACAAAATAACAATATAATCGTAATTATCACTGGTATAATACCGTTACTGTTCCTTGCATTCATATTTAGATACAGCGTTGCAGTTGTTAATGATAAGAGATAATAATAAAATAATTTACATCACTATATAAATGACCAATGTCAATGGCAACCATAGAACTACTATTCAGAATGAAACTATTTGTTGTAACAGTCTGTCTTGCTTTAAATGTAGTAGCCTCTGAGGAGATTTCGAATGCGAGTTTATCTGATTACGACTATAACAGTACGAACATAGAGAGCACGAATTGGGAAGAGGAGAATACTGAAAATGATCTGGAATCAAGAATCATAGGAGGTTGGTTTGAAGATATCAGCGAAGTCCCTTACCAGGTTGGTATCAAGGTTTAGTAGTTTATTTCGCATTTCAACGTTACTCTATAGTCTATAGACTTTGAGAAAAAAATGTTTTTATTTCAGGCTGGACTCCTAATTCCCGTTACTAGTACCTTCAGGACCGTATGTGGCGCCAGTTTATACAGTCCCACCCGCTTGTTGTCAGCTGCACACTGTTTCGTCAGCGAAAAAGGTTCCGCTCGCTCTGTCACTGTTGTTCTCGGTTCTAACTTCATTTTTAGTGGTGGTCTCCGTGTTACTACCAGGGACTTTGTAGTGCACCCAGATTATAGACCCAATGGAGAGTTCAGAGCAGACATTGCGGTGATTCGTATCCCGCCCGTCGAATTTACTCGTAAGTTATCACTTTAAATTATGAATATACTGATTATTACGATGTAACAAGTCTTAAACATTTAAGATAACTAAAACTGAAGACGCGCTGAACGAGTTACACCGAAACCGCTGAAATATAAATTTATGAACTCCATAAGAAAACTTATTCTCTACAAAAAATATCAAATACAATTTCAGCTGTTATCCAGCCTATAAGATTTCCTGAGGGCGACGAAATTTCAGATTTTGTAGATGAGATGGCCATGACTTCAGGATATGGTGCAACTAGACCTGGTGGTTCGTATCGTTCTTTGAGCTTTACACTATTTACACATCAGGCGCTGTCTCCACGAGCGAGAGAATCGCGGCGATATTATCGTCGTGCCACGTATTTCTATACACTCTCTATGGAACCGTCTCCACATGGCGATAATATCGCCGCGATACGACGAGTGGCAACGAGCGTGGGAAACGTCAATACATCGTCGCTAGTCGGCCGCGACAAGCAGCGGGACCGCCGCGCGATCGTGACGAGCGCGCAGCGGGCGCGCTTTCAAATGCAGCGTCATTTATTTTCAATGTTGCCTCTTGTTTCGAGAAGCTTTTTAAACAAGGAAAACGCGGGAATACCGTTACGAGTCGCCGCGGAATCTCTGCGATTCCGTTACGACTCGCGACGATACGCGGCGGAATTATCGCTCGTTCGTGGAGATTGTCCGACGATACAAGGGCGGACTTGTCGCGATTCTCTCGCCCGTGGAGACAGCGCCTTAGTGATTTGGTAGTATAGAACATTAACTTCATTAAAAACTTACAGGTAGCATTGGAGAGGATCAGCGCCTCAGCGCGGTCACCTTACCAATCATTAGCAATCGAGATTGCTCACGGTTTTTCAGGATCTTAGAGTCAAACATATGTACCGCCTATTATACTGGTCAAGGCTCCTGTAAGGGTGACTCTGGTGGCCCCCTCGTCGTCCGCGGCGATGACGGAAGCCCAATTCTTGTAAGTAAAATATACAAAGCCAAATTGCCTCTTTAAGCTTTATAATTACGTTTAAAATTTACAAGATAAGGTTATTGGCTTTTTAAGCCATCATTCCTTCACACCTTTCCTTCGCTCAATACATAATTTAGGAATGTAAAACACAATGTCTCGCAATGCAATTTTTAACAAAATTTAACTAGAATTTTCTTATTTCTATTTTAGGACTATATCTAACTTATTGTTATACACTTTAAATATAAAGTGAATGTTCTTTTCAGGTCGGTATAACATCATTTGGTCATCGAAATTGTGCACCTGGCTACCCTACAGTTTTTACTAGAGTTACTTCCTATCTACGTTGGATAGCGTCTAAATAATCATACTTTACAAGTAAAATTTCCTAAAAACACGTTTTTTATGTTAGACCTACACTTGTTACTTACATTTAAGTTCTAAAAATAAAAAGGTTCGACAAAAATTTTGACAGTTAAAAAAATATTCGTACACCGCTTATGTTACTGTGTTCCTATTGAAAGAATACCTTTATGGTCGTGGATTCGTAGGACGCAAAGACGCCATTGTGGAATATAGAACAATCTTAAACTTAACTCAAGTTGAAGGTAGATTTAACCATGAGTTCCACACAACCAGACCATTAAACACCATAATAGCCTACTTACGAATGTTTAAATGAGGCATACATGAATATACGCATACGTGTTTGTATTAACAGTGCTATTGAGAGGAACCTCAAGTATGTTGGCGTACATTATAGATGGCTCTAAAAGCGGTCGCCGCAACGCTTGCACTTAGCGGAACGAGGTACTGCCGTACGTGCCCCAATTAGCCAATATTCCTCTAATAGTTTCTATGAAGCATTAGGAATAATATGGGCGGTCGTTCCACATCCATTTAATCTACTAGTTCTAATGGGAATTTACCTTCGCCTTAGCTTTTAGTTCAATCTACTCAATGAGCTTCCAGAAACCAGGGTATTCTTATTTACTAGTTTTTGTTTGTTTCTACGAACTCCAGCAAGGAGAAAATGCCTAGGTACTTAGTAGAAGTTATATAAGTTGGATGAAAAGGGAAAAATCTCTTCCTCAAATGACTGACGGTCATTTTTCGTTCAGATTTATTGGTTACTAGATTGCGACAGAATGAATGATAGATTTGGTATATTCCCGGTGTCCACCCCCTGCTTGTCCACCCCGGGTGGACAGAGACACAAATCTTTTAAAAAGTTCTCGGTGTCCACCCCTGGGGGACAGTGAGAATTAATTTTAAATTATTCCCGCTGGCCACCCCGGGTGGACAAAAACAAGAGTTTCAATTTATACCCAATTAGAATGATGATTATACTCAAGTTACATAATTAGTGACGTAGAAACACATTTACCTGCTCAAATTCTTTTATCGTTTGCAGAAAAGTCGTTGTCTTATCTATATTTATTATATTTATCCTTATAAGATTCTTAATGATTTAAGAATAATACTCGGATTTGCCCGCGGCTTGTATATGAGTATGTGTGTTCACGAAAAGTGAATATTAAAACAGAATTGACGATAAAACCTATCGTGATAACAAAGAACAGCGGTGTGGTATAATGACAATCGAGAGGCTTGGTCGGAATGGTTGATAAGGACTAAAGCGTGAATAAAAAGCACAAGACAGGAAACATTTTACTGCGACTAGATGTGGACCGATTAGATAGATTGTTTATCATTTCATTTTTCAATCTTTCCAGGTGCATAAGCATTTAAATCGCCAGGTAGCAATGACTATTGAGAGAAAACGAGAAAATCAATCAATAGGTGTAATCCTTCATGCTCTGGATTATTATGATGACAAGAAATTAATTACCGATAAACTTCTTAACAAGTTCTTATCTTCCTTATAGAATCAAAGTAGAGGTTTATAAGGAAATATCGAGTTGCAACTTATCATTTCGTCACTAGCTTTGTTCAGCGTCACTATGAAGATTGCGGCTGCGTTTATTTTAGCTTGTGTGGCATTTGCTCATGCGGGTGGCGAAACAGAATCAAATGATACTGGTTTTTATAACTACCATATAAAAATCGGAGCACCAGCAGCTGAAAAAATTCGACGACTTGAAAAAAACATCACGCCTGTCGAAAACAGAATAGTGGGAGGAGGAACTACGACTACACTGTCTATACCACATCAGGTGCGTGATAATATATTTTGTAAATTTTAGAAGGTTGAGGCAAATCAAACGCAAGCGATCTGCAAATCATCTTCTTCGTCACAAATTAATTTATCGGCGTCAATCACAATAGCACAAGTAACTAATAAGCAGTGATCTCTATGTTTAACAACTTATCAAATGGGGTGTAGCCTTTCAACGCGAATATTCTGTCACAGGTGGGGTTGATCATCACATTCCGTCTAGTTCAAACATCAGTATGTGGAGCGACGCTGATCTCTGACTCCAGGGTGTTGACAGCTGGTCACTGTTACAACGATGGCAACAGCATCGCTCAGTCCTACACCGTCGTTCTCGGCTCCAACCTGCTCTTCAGTGGCGGCACCAGGATCACCACTACTGACTTCGTTGTATACCCAGGGTATAACCCTCGGATCATTGCCAACGATCTTGGTATCATCCGCATTCCCAGAGTCACCTTCTCTTGTAAGTTAAATAATGTGCATCGTATTTATTGTACCTATATTCATTTAATTCAGTCTCAGCGTTAACGATACCCAAATTACCAACCCGTTAAATACGATAATTAATAAAATGTACAAAAGTAAATCTGTTCCAATAACGTAAATGAGATAAAATATCAAGTCTATTTTCCTTTACTCCCGGACAAGCTGGGAGCAATTACTATAATTTAAAGTAAGGATCGATTGCCTGCTTCGATAAATAAACGTTGTTTTTATTTCGCAGTGACAATCCAACCAATTAACTTGCCATCGGGTAGTGAACTCAACCTGGATTATACCGGCTACACAGCTTTAGCCTCGGGCTACGGAGCAACAAGAGATGGTTCGTACTTATAAAATTGTATCAATCTTATAACGATCTTATTTCGTATCCGTCAAATCAACTCGACATGTTTCATGTCTGTTTTTAATGTAGGTGAACAGATATCTAATCTATAATGTATCTGGAAATGTAAAAATGATTATTTTCGCAGAGTAATTCAATTTGAAAATGTTTTCCTTGATGGATCGACTGTAATGTGATAAAAATAAATATTACCTATATGCAGCAGATTAGTACAGATTAAATGACATGAAAATAAACGTGTAAATGAAGTGTACATATTTATTTTTATGTCATTTAATAATGTGTACCTCACACAAACCAAACTCATCGCATTGGGTTCGATTCTCATATTAAACATAGCACACATACATACTACATCTACACATATAGACATTACGTTTGATCCACAGATGGATCCATGGTTTCTTTTTACTTTCCACTAATACAACTTGTAATTGTGTATCACATAGACCGCAAAGTTGCAAAAAAAAATGACAAGAAAAAAATAAATTACAGGTGACGGCGTCGGTCTTCTCCAGACACTTAGTTCAGTGAACTTGCGAGTGATCAACAACAACGAGTGCAGGAACGTGTATGGCAACACCATACAGGGCACGCACTTATGTACCAACGGCGCTGGCGGAGTGGGCGTCTGCCATGGAGACACTGGCGGACCGCTTACCACCACTGTTAATAGCAGAAGGATTCTGGTAAAGGCCTTCTGTAATTCCTATATTATGCTTATAACGGACTGCCTCTGTGGTGCGGTCGGTAGTGTATGCGAACGCCGTGCGAGAGGTATCGGGTTCGAATCCTGGATCGGGCCAAAAAGTCTTTTAAGAGATTTTCTGATAAGGATTTCTTAAAAATTGCCCGAAATTAGGAAGTTGAGGTCGAAGACCTCTGCACGTAAAGCCGTCGGTCCTGCGCCTGACCTCTCACTGGTCATGTCGGTTATCCGTCCCACCGGGTTATGAGAGTGAATGAATAGAGAGTGTACCTGTGTATTGTGCACACACTTGGACACTATAAACAAAATCCTGCATCGTTGGCCAGTTTCAATGATACTGACCGCCGTAGCCGACATTTAAAATGTACTGCAAAAATAGTTTCTACGAAGCCCGCTAGAGCTGAACCGACTATCAAACAACATTTCTCGAAAGCCAGCCGGTTATCAATAGTCGATAGTGGTGGAGAATTGCGCTACAGCTGAGCTTTCGCAAGGATCTTTATATAATAAGAGTAGCTTGAAGGAGTCTTCCTTCTGCGGGTTTTTTCCAAAAAATCTAACCTTACCTTTGATTTGACGTTAAAGCGTGACAAATAGAAAGACAGTATTTTTAGGCGTATTATGACTAGCTAACCCTTGCAGCTCCGCTCGCGTGAATTTCGTACTGTTGTGCTTATTCGTTTGAGCAGACGAATTACAAAGTGCTACACATAATATAGACTTCTGCTAAAATGTATTATTCTCCTAACGCCTTCACGGAATGTGTTAATGTATATATGTGTGCATTTACTTGTGTAAATATTTTTTTTCCACGGGATAGCAACTAATAAAAAAGTCTAGTGGTGTGTGATGCACCTTCCATGTACATATGTATATACCTACTTCATCATACCTTTACGTGAATATTTAAATAATAATATGTATAATTTAAGTAAGTAAGTTCCTAATCCGCACTTGGCCAGGGTGGTGGACTCAAGGCATAACCCCTCCCTCATTACGGGTGGAAACCCTTGCCCAGCAGTGGGACATTAATGGGTTAAATTTATTTTATTTTATTTACGTATAATTTAATCTTTTAATTTTTAATTACAGATTGGAATAAGCTCCTTTGTCTCAACGAGAGGATGCCAAGCCGGCCAGCCTTCAGGCTTCACCCGAGTTTCATCTTACACCAACTGGATCCACTCCATATAAATACATATTACGGACTTTTATTAAACATTACTATTACTTTTTTCTTGATTTATTACAATGACGACAATTGATATAAATACTATTAGGAGCTTGCAAATGGATTTCAATCTCCAGAAATAATAATTAATCAGGTGATATACCTACGCATGAAGTACGTTTCATACGCAGGCCTAAAGGATAATGTTGGAACAAGCCTAATCTGAAAATAAATCACAAAATTAATATACGGCAGGATATCATTTAGCAAATCACTTTTCCCTCGCAACAAATACATCAATATCGTAAAACAGCCGACCGGCAGACCGTTTGAAAAATGAATGAAGTTATCAATCCTGAGAAGGGAATAATTGAGAGTGGGGGCCACAATCGAGATATGATTGATCTAACACCTCACGGGCCCATCAAATCGCTCTTCAAAGGGTAAATCTATATTTAAGTGGGCCGCGAACTTCCCACTTGTAATTACATTTTTATGTTGTCGAAGGCCCGAGCCCGGTACTAATGTCTCTTACAAATGCGAATATAATAGACCGGGGTCTGCGGCTTGTGAGATCTCTTTCAGGGACCGCTCGCGGGGCTTCTTTGTACACATTCTAGGCGAAATTTATTAGATAACAGGATACCAAATTCGTTTGTGAGAACCGGTGTTTTGTTAAGTCAAATGGGGAACGACGGGAAATGAAGGAAAAGATTATTATGACGCTGAGATGAAAGGCAACGTGTTTACAGATACTCTTTTGATTTATTTCACAAAAAGATCCTGTAATTTCGTAAAATATGTACCTGCTAAATGAAGTATTAAGTTGATACATTTGAATAAAAATGTAACCTGTCTCATACTGAAAAACTTTGTTTAAAAGGTGACCATAATAATTATTGTACTTTTACATGTAAAACAATATAAAAGCTTCCTATTGCCAAAGCCTGCTAAAGCCAGGGTAAGCAGGTTACAAGTAAACACTGCCTAAGTAATAGACCATAATTCCTCTTAATCCGACAGTCTGGAGTTTTTTCCGACGATTCATAGGGTTGGCGAGTGTTTTAAAATTTGATGGAATGCGTTTGTATCAAGGAACGACTACAGAGGTAATACAGACAAAATTCGAATTATTTACTTGTTTTTCTTTTCTTTTTGACTTACCACATTTTTCAGAATCAAATCGGACAAAATTAAACCTTTTTACAAAAATGTTAGTTGACATATTCAGAATTCCATTAGAAAAGCATGTCTGTGATGATTTTTAGCTGCCTATTTTCTAATGTTTAACCTTCTCGATGACGTCATGGAAACTTTCGTTTGATGAGTAGCCCTAGATGAAACCGTACGACGGTGTCTCGTCGCGGTGGCGAGTGGCGACACATGGTAAAGCTCCGATACACTAACTGCCATTGTTTTTATTTCACTTTCAGTATTACAACTTCCATTCGATTGCGCATTTGTTGTTCAGTTTATTTCTTGCTGGAGAATATCAATTGAGGAATAGATATGAACTTTTAGTTAAGTAGGCTATGATTTGTAACTTCCATTTTTTAACGACCAGTATAAATATGAGTTTTCCATTGATAGTTTTGTTTATTATCAATTGAATGTTGACGGATCTTCCATATAAAAAATGTTGAAATTTGGACGCATATTGCTGCTAATCTATCCATGGAAAGCATATTTATATCGATCTCGTTAGACAACATCCGATTTTGTTGATATTGTTTTGGCGATCTTCTTTGTTTGGACGATAATAATTTGATGAAATATACTACCGAATATAGTAACTTAACAAACATACAATATTAGTCGACGCAGATAAATTTACGCGCATAGTTCAACATACCAAAATAGTCGGTACTGCAATAACATATGCAATAAATCATGATAACTTATGATGTCAATTACCTCTCACGAGTATTAATGCACAAACAGACGAGACTTATAATGGATGACTGTTTGCGAAATAGCAGGGATTCCTGAACTTCGAGTAGGTAATCTTGGGAACAAAACATGTAATATGTTTCTGTTTATTTATTATTGTTTTTATTTATGAGAAAGAGATATAACAGTGGATCCAAAAGGGAGCTGGAAAGTCGCAAAAAATCTGTCGCTTCTAAAAAGTATTCTATCCAAGTTTACTCTTGTTTATTCCTAACAAGTTAAACTTAATTTATATTTTTACGCTACAGTTCTTAACAAGATAAATTAAAGTTTTGTAGACATGATTATTGAGTTAAATCCAGCGGACTTCCCAACGTCATCGACAAAATCAAGGAAAATTCTGGAAAACAACACAATACGTATTAGCAGTGAGACAGATCTTTATCTGAAAGAATATGCAATATTTACGAAACCGTCTTTAAAGTAACAAGATACTAATCTATGTTAGCCATAGTTAATGAGTCAGTCTCCCGTAGCCAACTATAGATAGATAAGTACAGCCTGTCCACTTTAACTTGTCCGCTGAGTTTTATATTGGCATTACTAACTTTCAAAGGAAAATTGTCTTTAGTTCTGTACACAGCCGTGCCGACGCTGATTTCAGGGCACTTTTAAAGTTGGACGGATTTTAGATAGCATGAAAGATTCTATTCGATACAAGGAGACTTCTTACAAAAAAATTCAAACAATCAATCAGTGTTATTATCGAACTCCAATTAAATATATTATAAATTTAACCCATTGATGTCCCACAGCTGGGCAAAGGTCTCCTCCCTAATAAGAGAGGGATTAGGCCTTGAGTCCATCTTGCTGGCTAATTGCAGTAGACTAATAACAGTTCTGAGTCAAAAAATACAAATGGGAATAAAAACAACACGAACACACCATTTCTATGCCACACTAGAAAGAGTTTCCCCACCACACGTAGACGAACTAATGTGTGCCCGTTTATTAAGCAGCCATGAACAATACGAGTGCTAGCATTGTTTGTGATGCAACATCGTAAGGTCGCGCCTCGCTGCCCCGTTATGCTTTCCAGTCTACAGATGCTCAAACAAAGAAACTATAATTTCATTGACTTGCAGTTCTGAGAATATTTTACAGAAGTGTGTGAATGTCAAATAGTGATTAAGAGCAAATAAGTCTAATGATGGAACACAATCAATCATCGCCCACTATCTTTAATTAGTTACTGATAAGTTTATCAGTTTCTGTTCATGTACCATTCATAAATATACTATTGCCATGCTAAAAACGATCTAGAGAGTGGAAAATAAACTAGTAAATAACCAGCCGCCGGTGCAGCAACACGCTCGCAAATAAATGTAAATCGAGGTCACGATCAATGACTTCTGTTTAGTCACAGAATATTTCTGTTAGTTACGAAACTATCGTGCCGTCAGCGGTATGGTTACCTCATAAACATCTACCTATTATTAGATAGCTACGTAAGCCGGCATCCATTTACGCCCTAGTAACCAAGAAACTGTGCGGCAACTCGAACGCGTCCGCATCGAAAATGTCAAAACACACAATTTTCGTATTTTACTTCATCGCGACAATATTCGCAACAGACAGTTACAAAATACTCGGGATATTTCCTTCGTTGGATCGAAACAACTACCTCACATATCGTGGACTATTCCAGGAATTAGCAAATCGCAATCATGAAGTGACTCTGATTAGCCATTTCCAAATGCCGAATGCGCCAGCCTCATACAAAGACATACTGCTCAGTGATCAACAAGTGTACAAAGGATTATCTTTTGAATCTGTGATAGTGAATGAAGTGTCTCGTGTACCGTTCGAAACGTTAGTAGCTACTAAAGCCGGCAACGATGACTGCAAGACTCTTATGAACAATCATCAGGTACTGCATATGATAAGAACGCGACCTCGATACGACGTAATATTAGTGGAGTCATATAACAGTGACTGTGGTTTGGCACTGGCCGCAAATCTGAGTGCACCTTACATTGCCTTCAACCCGCAGCCTTTACAACCGTGGCAATATAATAGACTGGGTATCAATTTCAACTCGGCGTATGTAAGACAATCTGGAGTGCCCTACGGGAAGGAACCTTGGTATTTCGAGAGGTTAAAGAGTTATGTATTGTATCACATTACCAACTGGGTATATTACGTGGGTTCACAAGTGACTGACCACGTGTACTTGTATAAGTACCTCGGCGACGATTTACCGTCATTAGAAAGTATTGCGTCGAACGCTAGCCTAGCGTTTGTAAACACACATCAGTCAGTGCACGGCGGTGTTGCCAGACCAGACAATGTGATTGACATTGGCGGTATTCACATTCGACCTCCAAAAATCATCCCCACAGTGAGTATTTTATATTGATCCGTATATAAATAGGAACTAGCAAACTTAATAGTGGTATGACGTAACTTATTATGTCAACGCCGCATTTTGTAACATCTACGAGTGATCTAATAGCGGTAGTGACACCATCAAATACCGGTTTATAATTAAATTCACCGGTCTGGAGATTTCTTCGGATGGGTAAACAAAAAATACAAGTTACGCTCGGGTGCATATGCAATGTTAATACCACCAAAAATATTTAACAACATTTAATAAGTAAAATAAAATTATGATTTCATTGTTTTGACTTTATCTCATCTGTGCATTTTTTACTAATTAAGACTGCATAAGGGTTTATAAAAATAAATTTAGTCAGAGTTTATGAATTTGAATTGCATTTGATAAGGTTCGTACCGTGTTACCTTTTGACAATGAATAACACGTTCATAACGCAAATTACAGGAAATAGAGAGATTTATAAACGAGGCAGAGCACGGTGTGATATACGTGAACTTGGGCTCCACGGTGAAGGACTCCACGCTCCCGGGTGATAAATTAAACGAGCTGTTATCAACCTTCGCTAAATTGCCTCTGAGGGTCCTTTGGAAATGGGACGGAGCCAATCTGCAGCTGCCGAGAAACGTTATGACTATGAGATGGTTCCCACAATACGATATTTTAAGTAAGTATTCGCACATATGTGCGTAATGTGTTTTGTAAATTGTTTACTGTAGGTGTTTGAAACATTGCGAGTATTGCCGACTTGGAGTTTGTTTGTACTGTTTCGTAGTAAGCATCTAGAATACAATTATATGAGCGAAATGTCAGGAAAAAGAATATCATATCAGATTGGTAACTGGTATTTAGGGAAAAATAACAATTCTAAATATATAACTTTCCGCGAATACGTTCAAAAATGTCAGAATGAGTTACTTGTTAGTACCAATGTACCTGCAGGGAGCTTCGTATGTACATTTCAGTTACATATTGAATGATGATGATGATCAATCAGGCCGACTTCTGCCAGGCGAATGCATATTGCATTTTATATTTCTATAACATTTCTAAATTCTATCTAGCAGAAGTCTGTGAAAGCACAATAATACCAAAAACTGTTATTGAGAACTACAGAATCGTGGGGAACATTTTAAAATAACAGCTAGAAAACAGCAGCATTAGGTATACATCAACGATAATAATCATGTGCACTGTTTAATATTTGGTATGTTAATAGATTTTTATCTGTTTTCCCTGTCGCAGATCTTTATTTATATAATAGGGAAAATAGGTGAAATTATTAATAATGAGCATTTAATTAATAATTTCCAGAGCACGAGAATGTAAAGGCGTTTATATCACATGCTGGGATCCTGAGCACGATAGAGGCAGTTGATGCTGGTATACCAGTAGTAGCTATACCATTATTTGGAGACCAGTATGGTAATGCAGCAGCTCTCGAAGACGCGGGCATTGCAACCATTGTATCTTACCAGGATATTAAGAAGCAGTACCTGTTAGACGCTATTAATGAGGTTTTGGACCCTGTGTGAGTACTCGAACCAATAACTTAACATCACAGCCCTGTTTCTGAGTACATTTAGCGGTAGTTTATATTTAATAGCGTTTTTTTAAATATGAGTTTAAACGCTATTGAATAGATTAACTACACTGATGGACGTCCGAAACCGGGGGTTAAAATCTATTTTTAAGTCGATTTATTTAGAGCTCATAAAATAGCACATAAAAGTCAGTGCTGTACCTCGATTCTCTACCACTATCGACTACCGACAACCGGCTAGCTATCGAAATTTTGACATTTAGAATGTACTGCCAAAATATTTCCTACGACACCCGCCAGAGGCGCTGATCAGATTTTCATACAAAATTTCTCGATGACAGGTCGGTTGTCGGTAGTCGATAGTAGTAGAGAATTGAGGCACAGTTATCATTATTTTAGCATAAGTTCCTGCTGTAACTCAAAGAGCAATAGCTTTACCATGCTATTCTCGTAAAATTGAAATTCACACATGAGTTTTTGAATGAAAGGTGTCCTCTAACAGATAGACAATATCAATCTAAAGTATGGTCGTATACCTAAATCAAAGTGGACATCTAGACCTACCTAAATCTAATTAAACTAAAAGGTTGTCTAAAATTCTTGGAAACAAATATCGGTTAGACTTAATGGAGAAACTAAAAGTAAATGTAAAAATATTTTTTCAGCTGGCAACAACGTGCAAAACTGGCATCAAGATTATGGCATGATCGTCCCATGTCACCACTGGAGTCTGCCGTGTATTGGACGGAGTACGTGGCTCGCTACCAAGGGGCACCGAATCTTCAACCAATCGCTCCGAAAGTACCATTGTACCAACAGCTTCAGCTTGATGTCCTAGCATTCATAGGACTAGTGCTATATATCCTGAGTTACGTGATCTGCAAGATACTATCAGTTTTGTGCTGCTGTTGCTGCCATAGTGAACCACAAACTGAATACGTAGAAGAAAGGAGATCAAAAAGAGTGAAATTTGAATGAAATCTCTTTCAGAGTTTTGATGGATAAGTATTGAAGTGTGGTGGAACGTAGAGGTGTTTATTACGCTTAGGAGGTTCTCATGCTTGACTGGTGTTATATTTTTGTTATTTATTTTCTGTTAAATAAAACTTAACTTGACGCTCCGTTTTACTTTACCTTCAGGACTCCTTTGCCGAAAAATAGTATGGCTGCGGGGATGGACAATTCTGAAATTCATGAGATCATATAGCAATTTTTATAATCTGTCCGTAGGTAACAGAGTAATCGATGAATATACATAAATAACTAATCATTCGAACACAGTACCTCCTTCCTTTGGATTCTTAAACAATAATTAACATTGCACCTATAACATTAAATCAATGGTTACCTGGAAGAGATTGCCACTGTGCGATAAGGCCGCCAATTGTACTTTTATTTTAAGTTTATTCTATGTTGTTCGTGTTTACTCTAAGTACAATAAAGAGTTTTTCATTCATTCATTCATCAATAAGTAAACACTCCGGTTAATCTGTAATATCACAATGTTATCTTATAATTATTTATATACAATTAGCTGCACAATAAAGAAGAATGTTATGCTTATTTAGTAGATAGGTATATAATACTAATTTTAGTTATTAATTATTAAAATATACCTGTAACTCGATTCTCTTCTACTATCGAGTATCGACCACCAGCTAGCTACAAAAATCTGAGTTTAAGTTTTTTTACTCTACCTCTATGGCGCAGTTGGTAGTGATGTCGACTGCTGAGGTCGCGGGGTCGATTCCCAGGTCGGGCAAACTGCTACTGGTATTTTCTAAATATATGTAATAGAATACTAGCACATAGTTACCCGCAGCCTGGTAACGTTCCCAGTAAAAATGGCAATAACTGAGACTAACATTGTTAATGACGAAACGTAGATGTATTTCAAACACCTCTAACCTACATCTTCGGGCATAACAGGCGTAAAATTGTTTGTATGTAAATGGTTTACGACACCTCAATAAGGGTCAAAAGTTGATTGTATACTACAGTCATATTGAGTGATTATGTCAGATATCTAATCAAAAATTGTAGTATATTTAGTCTATGCATGTATAGTCACCATGACTGCGCGGAAAGAGTTGGCTAGTGTATATTCGATACATGATAAGATGTTACTAAAATGAAAACATGATCAGCATTGTATAGATTAGATCGTTCGGTTGTCTGCATTCTTATCTTACAAGGTCAGGAAGAACATAATCCAAAAATCTGTTACTACATATTACATCATTTAGGTATGAAAATAATTTAATACGTGTGCAATAAAATAATGAGGTGGAGCTCGTGGCTAAGTAACAACGGCTGTGTTTATCGATGTCTCAGGTTAAGCTACGCTTGCCCAGGTTGTTTAGTGGAAGGGAGACCATTATTATGCATGCAGAGTTCCTCCGTGTTTCAGAAGACATGTTAAATTGTGGGTGCCGGCTGTGATTTTCAAAGATCTTACCAGGAGTCAGAAGCTTCAAAGTCTGACAACTAGTCTTACCGTGTTATGACCTAAGTAATTGGATTGTAGAGGTCCAATAGGCAGCCGCTCTTTATAAAATACTCGTATTCAGCTGCATCCTGTGAGACTGAAAGCCGACTCCAACATAGTCTATAAATAATGAAAGTCTATATAATAATATAATAAATGAAAGTCATACTTTATTATGGAGCTATAGATCAGTTTTGCGGGTGTTAACAAAACACATACATCATCAATACAAATATATCAACACTTTGCCAAAAAGTTCCAATAAAAAGTTGACTTTAAAATAAAATAATATGGCTTTTTACCGTAACAAAAAAAAAATATCGTCAAGCGATGCTTACGAACAATATTGTTTCGCAATATGACTGCACAATTATGTTTCACAATAAAATGTTCGTGTCCTTAAATATAAACTGTCAAAAAATATTGTACAATATCAATCGGAGACGGTCAATAATATTGTGCAATTTTAAAGACTGTCTAGGGGCGAAATTAGGTGTCAACTTTTGGAAGTTTTGTATTATAATATTTAACCTAACCTCAGGAATTCTATCGTAATGTGCATTACTACTCAAATGTTGCCACAGACAACTTTTACTTGGATATCGATTATTATAGACAAGTGTGTATCAGCAAGCGGAAGCATCATGTCCTGCAAATTATTTGTATGATACTTGCTATTCATATAACCTACGATCAAGAATCGCCTTTACAGCCGTGTACCTAGTTATAGAAAAAAAATATTTTTAGCATACGAATGATTTTCAAATAATAATGCTAACAGTTTTTTGTACTGCTGTCTCTGTCTTACTTAAGCAAAATAAACAAATGGTGTACGTACTTGTGTGTTCATTCACTCGAATCATTGAAATTAATCACTTCACGTAACGTTGGCTACAATCGAGTTTAGTATCGGTAGCGAAATGTTTTTGAGTGTTGCTCAACAAACACGTTTTATCACATTTTTTATCTTCAGAATCAAGTGAAAACCTTATCTTTATAATCGCTATAAGAATAGGTACTTAGCGCAGTCGTAGTCTAGTGTTCGTAAAACCGCTACGGGTGGTCTGTTATCTTTATAATAAATATGAAGTTGAACAATATTATGTTGTGGTTCATTGGTGTTCTCTTAGGCTGTAATGGTGTTCTATCTCTCAACATACTGGCAGTGTTTCCGTACCAAGGTATGAGCCACTTCTTCGTGTTTAAACCATATCTCGAGGAGTTAGCGAGCAGAGGTCACAACTTAACTGTCATATCATACTTCCCACAACAGAAGCCTCAAGAGAACTATCATGACATTAGTCTAGCGGGAAAAATGAAAGTCCTTCAAGGGGTTTTCCCTTTACATAGATCTTACTGGAGCTTAATCCAGATAACCTTCTTCTTGACCGAGATGGGACGAGAAAATTGTAAAGTACTGCTGGAGGATGAAAATGTGCAGAACCTGTGGAAAACAAACACGAAATTCGATTTAGTGGTGACTGAACAGTTTAACAATGATTGTTCATTGGGTCTTGCTCACAAACTAGGAGCTCCAGTAGTCGCCATGACATCACACGTGCTCATGACCTGGCACTACGAACGGTACGGAATTCACTATAATCCCTCATATATGCCGTTGCAGTTCGTGGAAGGTGGTACCAAACCAAGTTTATTTCAACGCATTGAAAGAGTACTTTTACATAATTTTTGCAATATTCTGTACAAGTACACTTGTCAGAGAGTGAATGAAAACCAACTGCGACTGTATTTCGATGTGCCACCTTTAGAGGAACTAGGGCGGAATATAAAGTTAATGCTGCTCTACACTAATTTCGCGCTGAATGGTCCAAGTAACCTTCCTCCAAATGTTATTGAAGTTGGAGGCTACCACGTTGCAAAGCCCAAGGAATTGCCAAAAGTAAGTCACAATATTATCACTTCACATTTTTCCTATAAAGTAATAAGTTTAATAAAATACTTTACTCATAACAAAGATTTATTACCTGATAACAAAAGTAATAAATAAAAAGTAAGTAAGTTTTTTGAACGCCAATTATAATTAATAATGTTTATAAATGTTACTTCCGCGCTATCTGTCTACGAAAAAAATATTAATGTTGAACAGCCGTATTGACTATTTTATCAACAATTTTTTTCACACGAAATAATGCGCGCAACATTATCTCGTGAAACTATGTGTAGTCATCATCATCATCAGATGACTGTAGTTTTTTCTTATGATATATATCTTATATCTCAATAGGTATTACTTATTAACAGGACATGAAAGAATTCATTGAAGGATCAGAACACGGAGTTATTTATATTAGCTTCGGATCAATGTTGCAAGCTGCATCGACGCCAAAGGACAAATTGGAAGCGATAGTCGGAGCTATATCCGAACTACCCTACAGAGTAATTTGGAAATGGGATGAAAAGACATTGCCCGGAAACCCGAAAAACGTTTACTTGTCCAAATGGCTACCACAGAACGACATATTGGGTACATTGTAGAAATAAATAACTATTAATTTTAATTATAAAATTGACCTATATTAACTACTGAAGCTTACATTGTTGATATGCTAATTATGTTAAGAAATAAAATTATTCTGATTAACTTCCGCGCGGAACTTAAGTATGCAATAATATGCAATTTGCTGATAGTTATTTCCTCACAAAATGTATGTTTATCATACATATTTTATGATATTTAAATGCATTATATCTTGTATTCAAAATAAATATTTACTTTTGATCAATATATAGATAAATTAACTGCCAAACTGATACATTTATTAGCATTACTTAAAATATAAAACATGTAAACAAAATTGTTGTATTTTAGCTCATCCGAAGGTGATTGCTTTCTATTCACACTGTGGCCTGTTGGGAACGACGGAGGCCATGTATTATGGAGTCCCAATGATCGGTATGCCAGTATTTGGCGACCAACCTGGTAACGCCGGCGCCATAGAAGAGAGCGGCCTTGGCGTACAAATACAAATCGCAGATCTGACTAAAGAAAATTTACTACAGAAGCTGAAGACTGTTCTCGATCCTGAGTAAGTAACTTAGTAAAACTGTTCGTTAAATCATTCTTTAGTAGGTGCTTCCTAGAAATGTGGTGAATGAAGAAACTTGGAAGGTGAGAAGGGAAAACACGGGCTTTGTTGCATTTTATTGGCAATACAAGGAAACCAGAAACTATTGCATATACACAGAAAACTGTCTGTGTAATCTTCTTAATGAACAAAAGCATTTGTGTTCGAAAAGCTACTAGTTCAGTTCTTTGTTACTTTATGACAATTTATTAACCGACATCAAAAAGTGGAGATTCTCAATTCGATTGTACGTTTCTTTTTCGTATTTAAACAAAATACACTTCCGACGATATTCAAAATGTAATACTTTAAACAGGGTCAAATTAAGACCAGATGGGGTCAATTATTTATATTACAATGAGTCTGTTAAGAATTTTTCATGACTTGCATATGTTTTTTGATAAGAACGTGTGTATATTTGTTTTATAACGATATGATATTTCCTTTAGGTTCAGAAGAAGAGTGAAAGAGTTGTCCAGAGTATGGCATGATCGTCCAATGTCACCGATGGACACTGCTATCTATTGGACCGAGTTCGCAGCACGCAATAAGAATTACACATTTAATTTACCAGCCGCAACTGTTCCTACGTACCAGTTTTTCTATTTAGACATAATTATGATAGCGACGTGCATTTTATCTGCAATTATCTTTGTACTCAAATATGTCTTTTGTAAATCTAAAACAAATTCGCAACAAAATTCAAAGAAATTGAAGACTAAATGAATAAAGAAGTCGAAATAGTTAATTACCTAACACGTTTTTTTATTTACAAGGGATCATGGCGAGTGGCTCTCCTTAGTCGCATTTCCTGCTCCATTTATGTTGGAACATGTGAGAACCTCAAGATCAAATATTTACCAGAAAGTTATTAGTATACCTAAGTAAAAGTACATATATGTGCGATTTTTATAGGAAACAAAATTGCTTCATCATTTATATTTTGGAACCAAGCAAATTGTCTTCTTTCTGAATCTCAATATTAGTCAAGATTTTTTAGGATAACTTTTTAAAAAAATAGTCCGTGTTGGAAATACTGTGAAATGGTATACTATAAAGAATATTATTTTTTAGATACATAAATAAAGAATGAATAGCGAATATCAGGCACCTGAACATACATCAATTGCTTCTGGTTATGTTTGTTCAAATTAAAATGACCTTGCAACACACTTGTACGTCAGGCGATCTCTACTAAACGATTACTATTAGGTGAATCTTGAAAAAAATCGCAACTAAATTATTTTCTTCTCAATTGCATTCACAAGTAAAAAAAAGAATGCAATCAATTAAAGTCATATCATAAAATATTATAATTACCTATTATATGCTCAATATTTTAGTCGTTATTGAATTACAAGCTTAATTACTAATCCATATTCGTAAAATGAATGCGCCTATTAATAGTTTATTATCGGTAAGTATCTAATTCTGACTACTCATCCAGTCGCGGTCGAGTTGAAACCTTATCTCCATATACATATATATATATACAACGCAGCAATTTTACCGCAGTTGCCGCCTCGGGAGAGTATAGTTGACACGGACAGTCAGTGATCAAACAAAATGAAGTCTCACGAAATATATTTGAGCTTCATCGGTGTTCTACTTACCTGCAATTGTGTGCTCTCGCTTAACATATTAGGAGTGTTCCCATATCAAGGGAAGAGCCATTTCTTCGTGTTTGAACCATATCTTCAGGAGTTGGCGAAAAGAGGACACAATGTTACTGTCATATCATACTTTCCTCAACAAAAGCCTCTAGACAACTACCATGACATAAGTTTAGCCGGAAAAGCTGAGGTGTTAATTGGAGTTTTTCCAATACAAAGATCGTATTGGACTATTATACAAATCGCATTCTTTCTCACTGATATGGGCAAGGAGAACTGTGAAATTATGATGGCTGATGAAAACGTACAAAACCTGTGGAAATCAGAAGCTAATTTCGATTTAGTATTGATGGAAGAATTCAACAGTGAATGTGCTGTAGGCCTCGCTTACAAATTGGGAGCCCCTGTAGTGGGTTTAACGTCACACATGTTGATGCCCTGGCATTTTGAACCGTACGGTGTTCAATACAATCCCTCGTACGTTTCATTCATGTTCCTAGAAGGAGGCACCCAGCCTACACTATACCAAAGGATAGAGAGGGTCATCTTTAAAGCTTTTGTTTCGTACTTGTACAAGAACACAATAAGATCGAACCAGAACACGATACAGAAGTATTTCGATGTGCCACCGCTAGAAGAATTGGTTCTAGAGAAGAAGTTTTTATTGTTGTACACTAATTTTGTACTCACTGGATCCGGTCTTTACCCTCCAATCATTAAAGAAGTGGAAGGCTATCATGTAGCGAAACCTAAAGAGCTACCTGCTGTACGTATATGCTATATTACTTTACTTTTAGTCGTGATATCTCAATGTTTACATCCTAGCATATGTTATTGCTGTTGTTAAGATTTCAGTTTAACCCCGAGTTAGTCAAAATCGTTGGGTTTCACTGTCAATATATTTTCAGTAACACTTCCCGGACTCCTGTAAAGTACTATACTATCCCCTTTTCCGAGATTATGAGTCCATAGCCTAAATATTATGAAAAAAAAACAATACAACATTTTTTTATCGTACAATTCTAAGTAAGGTACATATCAACCTTGCACTATCATTGTACGTTATTATGACCAGTTATTACATAAACGAGTGACCGCTAATGTGTGAATAGTTATGTAAACAATAGAATTCCTATTTAAGATTATGTTAAAAAGACGAAAGTCACGCTATTAGATTATAATTAAACAATGCCCTCTTTATTGATTTATCAAATTTGTTATCATTACGACTGTGTATTTTAATGACCATTTACTATGATAAATATAACACAATTTTATGATTATGAACAAATACAATTATCGAGATTGTTATCGTTCTAAACGTCTAATACACTGACCACGATATGGGGTTTTAATCATAGAATTTCCTTACAGGATTTGAAGAAATTTATAGATGAATCAAAACATGGAGTCATTTATATAAGTTTCGGGTCAATGTTGCGACCTGACTTGACTCCTCAAGATAAAGTAGAAGCTATCGTTGGTGCTATATCAGGTCTACCACAGAGAATCGTCTGGAAATGGGACGGAAAACTTCCCGGGAACCCGAAAAATGTCTATACTTCCAAATGGCTCCCACAGAACGATATACTAGGTACAAGATAACAACTAATTCTTACTGTATTTGATATCGGTATTTCGTTACGATTTCCCTTCAGGGCAAACTGTAATAAGATATCTCGTTACAAGGCGCCGGCGGGAGTACCCCTTCACCAGAGCATTTGTTTTGTGAAAAAATCGGTGTACGCTTCATGTTTTACGTGATTATCGTCGGATATTTTGCATTGACCTATTTTATGTATCAGCGCTTGAAACCTTTAGCAATCAAGTTTAAGCGATCGATGTGCACATGGTCAAATTTCTTTATGAATACGACGAAGGTGAACTCCATCGTACCATTGCCATAGCCCGTGTGCCTTTATATTTTGTATATGATTCATGATCACAACCGTTTTTCTTTTGCAGCTCATCCTAATATCTTAGCCTTCTATTCTCACTGTGGTATGTTGGGCACAACAGAGGCGATTTATCATGGAGTACCAGTGATCGGTATGCCAGTATTTGGTGACCAGCCTGGAAATGCTGCTGCTGTAGAAGAGAGCGGACTGGGTGTGCAGATCCAAATCAAAGACTTAACCAAAGATAATTTATTACAAAAAATTAAGACTGTGCTAGATCCCGAGTAAGTATTCCGCCACGATATTTCACTTCCTACACGAAGATCAACATATGGTTTCTTCTTAATATAATTACCAATAGTTGTAAATTGTAGAGAATCCTACGAGTCGGGAGAGATCTAAAGATTTTATAAAACTTTAAAGGCGATATTTTTTATAACGTGTAACGTAAATAAACTCTGGTTAAAACGTCGAAGGACAAATTTTAATACAAATCTAATTTTAAAAACTTCTCACGACAATATAATTGCAATGGAATCCTCATTTTGTTGCTAAGAATTATTTTGACGGCTCTAAAGGACGTTTACATTTTTTTCACACACTAAATCATGTTCATGAATAGATATAAATTAATGCAATCCGTTTTTTTATTTTAATTTGTTTAAATATGCTAATTGTTTGGTTTGATTCCGCCTGAATAAAGATATACATTGCGATAAGTTGAATGAGGACATAAATATTCAGGCTCATGAAAATTCATAACTACATATTGTAATGTGTGTTACTAATAAAATAAAAAATAACAATGACAAATCTTGATTAAAAAATCTTGAAAACTTATTCAAAAATCTCAGCAACCTTGCGTTGAAGAGACGTCCTGAAATGTTTAATTACAAAAGGTCATTAACACGAATTACCCATCAGTAGGTACTATAATTATACATATTATATTATCTTCATACTGCATTCATGACATGGCATTATAATAAAAGATAATAATAATATAGTTATCAAATAATTCCATATTTTAACAATCTGCTTTTCAAATTGGTTGGAATGATTTATCAAATTAATTCCTTCCTAACCTAGATCATCATCTTTCAAGGTAATATTAACGTTCAGTAGCTCTACCATGAGTTGGCGTAGTTAAAACATCTTACTTAACTAGAGTAGTTAACGTGAGAACGCAACTACAACAGTGGGCTTAAATGTTCGTACCATGAGTTGTGTTGACGTTAACTACTCTCGTTATAGTTAAAACTATATCATTCGTAGTAAGATTTTTAATCTGTGGTTTTGCGACATAATGTCAACATTCAATCTGTAACTTGACTAAGCTTGAGTGTTGTAGTTCTATCTCCTTCTATTCACATAAGACAGACAGAGAGAAAATACGACACACGTTTCAAATTGATATGGTAGTATTAACCAACAAAAATAGGAAGTCGTCGCTTACATATAATTTGGTACGTTTTCGTGTATTTAGGATTTTGTGTTATTGCTTTTGTTTATTATCAGCCGGGGACAAAACAAAACACCTTAGTTACGCTTTAGTGCTAGTGCACGGATTCTAATTAACAACTAATTTTATTTTCACTTTTGTTTAAATAATCCTCTTTCCTGCCGCGTCTTAGGAAACTTTATGAACATGTTTGCAAAAACTTGGCATGATTTAAAGCATGGTTTAAAGCTGAAGTAACTTTTACAATGATCACACTTGTGGCCTCTTGGGAAAAAATGGTTTGCCTCCCCAACAACACGCTGATAGACATCGTGAGCGTGAAAAAGTATAGCACTCAATACCTGTGAAAACGTATAAGAAACTTATTTGTTCTTGAGAGGTTATCGGAACAAATCAAAATAGCTTAGATGTAAGATTAACATACTAATCAAAGGTAAGTTTAAGAGCTTAACAGCTTACCTTTGATGCTAATGAAACTCTTTGAGATGATTTTAAACCCGTGTATAAATCACATAATTCTTTAAACACTTCTTTGTTAGTCGATATAGTTTTGTAAACTTTGTTTTACAATTATTGAGGGGATTTCAACTTAATTCACGCATACCACTTTGAAATATCTTTGTTCACGTCGTTCATCTTTGAATGTAGCAGTTTCAAACATATCACAACCAATATTTGTTCTACCGAACATTTTTTTATGGAAAATAACTTCAATTATTTGTAAAACAATATGGTCTCACGAAGCTAAAAGTCGGTGAGTGCCGCAACTACTATAGTAATAGTTCGTTACTATAGCATCTGTCAAATTGGTAACTCATGGTACCATTATCGTACGGAAAGAATGAACGACAAAGCCAATCTACATTCACTGTTGTTTGATTTAACTACACGTTACTAACTATGGCGACTCGTGGTAGCAATGTTGGTACGTTAACTATCCGCCAGAGGCGCTGTTCGAGTTTTCATACATTTTTTCAACTACAGTGTCTGCGGGAGACTATAGTTGCCAACTCATGGTAGAGCTACTGAATCCAAACTAAGCAGAGCTTGTACTATGGTTACCAAATAACTGATGAACATACTTACAACGAACTATTACTATAGTAGTTGCGGCACTCACCGACTTTTAGCTTCGTGAGACCATATTGTTTTACAAATAATTGAAGTTATTTTCCATAAAAAAATGTTCGGTAGAACAAATATTGGTTGTGATATGTTTGAAACTGCTACATTCAAAGATGAACGACGTGAACAAAGATATTTCAAAGTGGTATGCGTGAATTAAGTTGAAATCCCCTCAATAATTGTAAAACAAAGTTTACAAAACTATATCGACTAACAAAGAAGTGTTTAAAGAATTATGTGATTTATACACGGGTTTAAAATCATCTCAAAGAGTTTCATTAGCATCAAAGGTAAGCTGTTAAGCTCTTAAACTTACCTTTGATTAGTATGTTAATCTTACATCTAAGCTATTTTGATTTGTTCCGATAACCTCTCAAGAACAAATAAGTTTCTTATACGTTTTCACAGGTATTGAGTGCTATACTTTTTCACGCTCACGATGTCTATCAGCGTGTTGTTGGGGAGGCAAACCATTTTTTCCCAAGAGGCCACAAGTGTGATCATTGTAAAAGTTACTTCAGCTTTAAACCATGCTTTAAATCATGCCAAGTTTTTGCAAACATGTTCATAAAGTTTCCTAAGACGCGGCAGGAAAGAGGATTATTTAAACAAAAGTGAAAATAAAATTAGTTGTTAATTAGAATCCGTGCACTAGCACTAAAGCGTAACTAAGGTGTTTTGTTTTGTCCCCGGCTGATAATAAACAAAAGCAATAACACAAAATCCTAAATACACGAAAACGTACCAAATTATATGTAAGCGACGACTTCCTATTTTTGTTGGTTAATACTACCATATCAATTTGAAACGTGTGTCGTATTTTCTCTCTGTCTGTCTTATGTGAATAGAAGGAGATAGAACTACAACACTCAAGCTTAGTCAAGTTACAGATTGAATGTTGACATTATGTCGCAAAACCACAGATTAAAAATCTTACTACGAATGATATAGTTTTAACTATAACGAGAGTAGTTAACGTCAACACAACTCATGGTACGAACATTTAAGCCCACTGTTGTAGTTGCGTTCTCACGTTAACTACTCTAGTTAAGTAAGATGTTTTAACTACGCCAACTCATGGTAGAGCTACTGATGACCATGTATGAGTTGTCCAATAAGTCTTAATTTTCGTTTCTTCTTTTCTCAGGTTCAGAAGACGAGTAAAGGAGCTGTCCAGAGCTTGGCATGATAACCCAATGTCGCCCATGGACACCGCTATCTACTGGACGGAGTACGCAGCACGCAATAAGAATTTTACATTTAGATCCCCAGCAACAACTGTTCCTATGTATCAATATTTATATTTAGACATATTTGCCACAGTAACAGTATTTGTGGTCGGTATATTGTATGTTTTAAAACAAATACTATCTTCGTGGTTGGGAAGTAAACAAACGCAGGCAAAAAAATTAAAAACTAAGTGAGTATGTAGATATATAAGGTAATTGTTGAATGTTTTTTTTGGAATGAAGAATGTAGGTAATTATTTAAAATAAAGAGTGTTTTGTTAAGAAAAAACGTGTCCGTTATTTATTACAATTATGATATTATGTTTGACTGAGGCAGAGTCGTGTAACATGAGTTCACATTAGGAGCTCTAAAGGTTACGAATTAATGATATAAAAAGAAAATATATTAGGTCGGGGAAAAAGTCTTTTCGCATTATAGTATGCATGAACTAGTAATAAAATCTTTTTGACTTCAAGGATCACAAATGAGTACACGGTTTATTAGGTTTTTTCAGTGAGCTCGTGAGGTACTCAAATATCGAGCGTTTTTGTGTAGAGAGAAAAGATTTTATTATAAGTTCATACTATAATGCGAAAAGACTTTTTCCCCGACCTAATATGTTCTCCCGCTCTTTCCCTCTCTCTCTTTTGTAAAATAAAAGGTTGATAATATAATAAAATAAAACACAATCAACGCGAGTCATTCTTTACAATGAATACAATGACATCGCAATTAATTAGTTAATGTAATTTTAGCGGCATTGGTTCTTCGACTGAGATAGTGGGTGATAACAATATTGGCCCCTTTTTTAATGAATGAGACAAGGAAATCTAATCGATTGTGATTATTCAATACATGAATAAATGCACGTAGAAGTATATCTTACCCCCGGTTTCTAAGGTACATTTAGCGGTAGTACATTTGACAATCAACTGGGACTAGATAAACCAATCATATTTTTGTAGTATTCTTCGAATGAAGGTTAATATTGCGTCAATTATGTTATTGTAGTCATTCCTATGATCAGCGAAGGAGCTACGATAGGCGTCGCGGCGCACCAGAACCACCAGACCATGAACAAGAAAACATTGTTTGTAGTATGTACAGAGAAATAGTCTATATTTTGCACTAACGCCCCAGATTACCTAGCTACCTAGCCTAAGATGAATAGCTAGTGAAAATCTTCTGTAACTACCTACTTCTATTTATCTTAATTTGGTAATGGTTGCTCTCATAGTAAAACAGTAGTATTTAATGGGTTCAATGTCCAAAATCGCGCTGTGTAGACTTTGTACCTACTGTTTTTCAGAGTTAGAATAACTTGTAAAATCCTTTAATTCTGTGTCAGAGTCCACCAATTTACCGTATCAACTGGTCTTCCTGAAAAGTAAAACATAATTATTATAATGTGTAATCTGTTTGAAATGTGGAGTACAAAAACAAAATGTACAATAACGCCATCTACGTCTCCTGCTGCGAACTAACAGCTCTACAACTGTGATTCAGAAATACATAGTATCACATCAAATGTGTACGGTCATTGCTTTAAACCAGAAATGAGAATAAAACTTTAACAACAGATGGAGCACCACTAGTAATAAATTTAAAAAAATGATTTAGTTACGAAGGTTCTTGATTGATCTTGTTGATTTACTTTTAGATTGTTCTACTTAGCTGCATATTAATAAGAGAATCAAAACAGTGTGGAATTGAAATTGATACAAGTAAAAGGAAAACAACATTACATATATTTTTAATCATAGAATAGACCAGGTATAGGTAAGTTTTTTTAATGAAACTGTCGTAACTTAAGATAGTGTTCCTTAACATGAGGTCTTTCAGTAGGTTATTTCTAGTTTTTGTTAAAGGGGTCCATGAAATTGTACCTATTTGGTTTTCTAGGGATCCGTGGACTGAAAAAAGAAACGCTTACGCAAGGAAATTATTTTCCTATATAAACTGAAGTATAAAAATAAGTAGGTACCTAAATATTTTAAATAACTAATCCGTATATATAGTTATATCAGAATACTAGTTAGATATGATTGTGTAATTATTTTGATTATTATGTCGAGTACGTAGATAATAATATAGGTACTATATTCGTAATGTATTAAATTACGATTTGTATGTATCACATTATTAAGTTATTATAGGTTAATATAGGTTTTTAATAGGACACTCACGCTTACTTAGAATTTAATAAATACATTCCATTTATACTCGTATTCCATTCGTCGCTCATTCATTGGCAGTATATCGCCGGAGGTCAGAGCAGACCGGCGTCTCTGCACCGAATTTATTATATTTACGCCACTCTCTATTAAATTCAGCGAACCGGTTTACCTTGACCCGTAACAATGAAGATCAGTGTATTGACCATATTCTCGGCATTTCTTTTATTAATTCAAAGTACTGCAGGCTTGAATATATTAGGAATATATCCGTATCAAGGAAAAAGCCACTTTTTTGTGTTCCGTGTCTACTTGCGCGAACTAGCAAGACGAGGTCACAACGTAACTGTGATATCTCACTTTCCTGAACAAAATGCTCCTCCTAATTATCATGACATTAGCCTCGCCGGGACTGTGATGCCAATAGAAGGCTTCGTACCGTTTGAGTATTCTTACAAAACTATCCTAATGACTGCATTATACCTAGCCTACAGTGGGACGGAAAATTGTGAAGTTATGCTAGCAAATAAACAGGTGCAGAATTTAATCAAAGAGAAACCGAAGTTTGATGTGATTGTTGTAGAACAATTCAACAGTGACTGTGCGCTTGGAATAGCTTACAAACTTGAAGCTCCCGTCGTCGGAATGATGACTCACATATTGATGCCGTATCATTACAAGCGATTGGGTATTCCTAACAATCCCGCTTATGTTCCATTCCATTTCCTAGAAGGGGGAACAAAGCCAACATTATACCAAAGGGTAGAAAGAGTTATATTCGACGTTTACTTTAGATCTGTTTACTACTTTTTATCTCAAAGAGTAGATCAAAACACGCTAGCAAAATACATCGGCGATGTTCCGCTCTTAGATGACTTGGCTGGAGATATTAAATTTCTTCTCGTGTATCATAATTTTATCTTAACCGGATCGAGACTGTTTCCGTCTAATGTGATCGAAGTTGGAGGCTATCATGTGACGGAATCAAAGCCATTAACTGGTGTAAGTATATAAAAAACTTAACGTTCCACATAATAATATTTAGAATCTTTTAGGACGAATAAGTCATATATTTTGCTTTTTGACAGGCTCTGAAAAAGTTCTTCGATGAAGCGGAACACGGCATTGTTTATATAAGTTTCGGTTCAGTTGTCCAAGCTTCTTCTATGCCGGCCGACAAAGTACAAGAAATATTAGAAGTTATGAAGCAATTGCCTCAGAGATTTGTATGGAAATGGGAAGATCAAACACTGGTCTATGACAAAAACAAACTACATACTGCGAGTTGGCTGCCTCAAGTTGACATATTAGGTAGGTATTTATTATTTTTAAAAAGTATTACGATAGGTATTAGTGGTTTTCGGTAGACATATTATAATGTTTATCTACCCATATATTTTTATGTCTATCATTTTCCTTGTAGATAGGTAGGTACTTATGTTACATAAGTAAACAATACATCGTTAAAGCACTTTTATAGGAGTGAACTAGACATAAACTAACTGACTGACCAATCATAACTATGTTCGACGATCGGTACCTTCTTAACTTATGTAGGTAGGTACCTATGTAATGTATGTATCTATGCTAACACAATCTGAGTTTTGTATCGCAATATATTGTATCGTATAAATTCATATACCTACATAGCAAAATCCTATTTATTTATCCAGATAACTTATAGACCATGAGTGCCAAAATTTATGAAACATCATTTAGTAAGTATTTTTTATATAATCCGTAGAAACTTTCACAGTTATAACATTAGTAGGCACCTTATACTTACTTACCTATTTACTTATCACATACGAAATGTTTGGAACTGCCTACTATCCATACTAATATTATAAATGCGAAAGTAACTCTGTCTGTCTGTCTGTCTGTCTGTCTGTCTGCTACTCAATCACGCCTAAACTACTGAACCAATTTGCATGAAATTTGGTATGGAGATATTTTGATACCCGAGAAAGGACATAGGCTACTTTTTACCCCGGGAAAATGACGCATTTCCTGGGAAAACTCAGGTGGCGATCGAAGTCGCGAATAATAAATATTATAATGACATTGAATTAACAAAATTCCGTTGTCATGGCAACTGTTTTAATGGCGGATATGCCTTAGCGCGACTTCGTTATAATAAGAGGTATAAATAATGTTGAGAATATTTTTCGTGAAAAAAAAATATATTTTATATCATCACGCTACCACCAATAGGAGCAGAGTAACAATAAAAAGTGTTACAAAAACGTGGAAAATTCTGACCCATTCTCTCATGTGACGCAAGCGAAGTTTCGCGGGTCAGCTAGTATAATATAAACAAACAATTTTAGTGTACATTTAATGATTATAGATACATAGACCACTTAAATTGACTACTCAATATAAACATTATTTTAGGAGTATTATTACATGTAGGTAAACCACATGGTCAAATATTGCTGGTGGTCAAAAATATGCATATTTTATACTAGCTGACCCGCGCAACTTCGCTTGCGTCACATGAGAGAGAATGGGTCAGAATTTTCCATGTTTTTGTAACACTTTTTACTGTTACCTACTCTGCTCCTATTGGTCGTAGCGTGATGATATAAAATATGCTTTTTTTTCACGAAAAATATTCTCAAAATTATTTATATCTCTTAGTATAACGAAGTCGCGCTAAGGCATATCCGCCATTAAAACAGTTGCTATGGCAACAGAATTTTGTTAATTCAATGTCATTATAATGTGTGTATTATAATATTGATTTTTCGCGACTTCGTTGAATTTTCTGAATTTTCCCGGGAAATGCGTGATTTTCCCGGGGTAAAAAGTAGCCTATGTCCTTTCTCGGGTATCAAAATATCTCCATACCAAATTTCATGCAAATTGGTTCAGTAGTTTAGACGTGATAGAGTAGCAGACAGACAGACAGACAGACAGACAGACAGACAGACAGAGTTACTTTCGCATTTATAATATTAGTATGGATTGTTATATTTATATTCAAATCGCAAGTTCAATTTAGTGTCATTACTTACTTACTGCACAAAGACGCAGCAATACCCACCTATTGAGATTTTATATATTGTATGCTTTAAAGTGGCTTGTTCACAATTACGAGTGTAGGTACAGCACTCCATGTGTAAATGCATTTTCAAGAACGCGGAAATATAACACATCCTATTTACAGACGTAAACATTTTAATAACGCTAATTTAAAAACAATGATGAAATTAAGGAAAAATAAGATAACCAATGACCAAGGTCTCTTATTCCCGATCCGCAGCGCAATTCTCTACAGTCGGTACTGTAGAGTATCGAGAAGTTGACATTGAAAATGTACTGCCAAAATAGTTCTTACGGAGCCCAGTAGAGGCGCTAAACCGATTGTCGTGTATAATTTCTGGATAGCTAGCCAGTTGTCGGTAGTCGATAGTAGTAGAGAATCGAGTTACCAGTTCTTATGTGGACAGTGATGTTTTTTCACTACATGGGTCCTTTTATTCGCAGCTCATCCAAAAACCTTGGCATTTGTCTCTCATGCTGGTAATGGAGGTACTACAGAAGCAATACATTATGGAGTGCCGATGGTTGCTATGCCGGTTCTTGGCGACCAACCAGCAAACGCCGCCGCTATTGAAGAGAGCGGTCTGGGTATACAGTTACAAATTAGAAACTTGACCAAGGACAACCTACTGATTGCTTTGAAAAAAGTACTGGATCCCAAGTTAGTATAAGTTAATTTACACGGTCATTTAATTTATAAATAGACTTTAACTTTACATAATAACATTCGCGACCAGGGCTCTAAAAAGTTATCAAAGTATTTAACATACCTTTATACAATTTAGATCTAGATAAATAATAAGTGATTCTAAGCGACTTGTAAGTACAAGTATAAAGTCGAGTTTAATTAACTTTTTTATAGTATTAATTTAAATTGATACAAATACAAATAAAAATAATTTAAACAACTTTATCACTCTAAACTACAGAGCACTTAGAATTGCAGTATTGGTAAAAGTACCTACCTAACTAAGATCACGCATACACATTTTTCTTAAAGCAAATATTTTTTATTTAGATTTCGACAGCAAGTGAAGAAGGTATCGGCAGCATGGCACGATCGACCGATGCCGCCACTGGATACAGCAGTATTCTGGACTGAGTTTGCTGCAAAACATTCCAACTTCACATTCAGGACAGCCGCCGCTGACGTGCCATTTTACCAACATTTGAATCTTGATATCGTAATCGTTTTCATAGCAATGTTTAGTTTAATATTTGTACCATATTGGAAAATATTATTTGCGATATGCGGGAGATCTATAAAGGAAAGACCAGTCGTAACTAGAAAGAAAGCTAAGCGTGCGTAGTGTTCATGTGCTTAGCCTTACACATTATTTAAATAAATATGTTAATATTGTGTTGTAACTTTATACAGCTATCTATTAAATAAATGAGATCTCCATCAGTATAGCTATGTCTTTTATTGAGTGTGGACTCCGGATACTAACAGCACTAAAATTGATTCACTCATTTGGCATGATTTCATTAATTTGGAACATTGCACATTGGCTAGAACACGATAGCGCGTGATGTGATGGAAGAATATTCTATCAAGAAGGTAATAAAAGCTTAAATCTAACTGATAGAAAAATAAAATGAGACATTTGAAGAACGAAATTATAGACACTGTCATACATTGACTGCTGTCGCTACCTTCAATAATAAAGACATGTAATCCAATTAATTGATCTCATTTGAAGAGCAGTAGGTGTGAATATTTAGACCCAATATTAAAACTATGGACAACAGCACCACTTAATGACGGTGCCATGCTGTTCCATTAAATGTATTTATAGTTAGACTCATATAAACATATTTTAGGTAAGTGCCTGGTAATAATTTCGTTTCCTATTGCATATTTACTTCTTAGTCCATTTCCTACACCCTGATGCTTGATTGTAAAACATTCAGGTCGCCTGCACCACGAAGATGGCCTGTTGCTGTAAAGCTGGAAAATGTTAGTACCAAATTATAGCAAAAGCTTTTTAAAGCTCTCACATTAGATCCATGTTTTTTTTATGAATAAGAAGATAATAATTATATTTTTAGCCAAAGCTTCGACTAGTTGCTTGGGTCGTTGTGACCTGCCTAAGCACAGATGCTTGGACAAAGAAGAAATAAAGCCGGGACCAGTGCCGAAGTATATGGGATGGCTGTATAATGCTAGAGATGCACCTGAACATCAGGTACTATAAAATAAAACTAGGTAACGTAAAACATGTAGCTATTTTCCTCTTGTAAAGCAACTCCAACACATAGAAAAGGAAACTATATTTAATACATAGGTAAGCACCTACCTAGGACCCTATATATCTTTATGCTCACGTTTTATATGAGCCCAATGAGAGACAGCTAGCTACAATAATAATTTGGCTTATTTCAACAATCCAATAAAGTAGAATTTGTTAATGTTCACATTAGTCGGAGATTACATTGAAATATTATTGTTTTAGTTGAGGTGTGGTTGGCGCCCCGGGCACATATCTTGTCCGGTTCTTAGGAAGATCGAACAACACAACAGCTGTACAAAAGGAGAATGCACGCCATGCTCTTCAACTTGTGCACGACCACCATGCATAAAGCCGTGTTGTGGGCCCTCGAAATGTGTTTCTGTGTGTCCGTCAACACCATCCTGCTGCAAACAACCCGTTTGCGGATCGGGACAAGCACTTATTAGAATTGTTAGACACGGTGGAAACTATACCATCTGCACTAAGCCTTCAAATGTTAGCAACGCACCCTCAGGTCCTTATCCCTTGAAATACGTTCTCGACACCGATGACGACAACCCTCCCCCTGCAGACGCGAAGTACAGCGTAGAAGCAAAATTTAACGACTATCATTTCGATTATACAAGTTCTCAATCATCTTTCGTTTTAGACTTTTCGCCACCTGAACAAAGATGTTACAAACCTTGCCCTAAGAAAAGTATATCTTCTATTTTAAGTCAACCAGAGGCAACTGCTAAAACTTGCTGCTAACTGTTAATTTAAAACGGGTTATTATATAATTTTTAAAACTGTAATTGAAGCTGTTACAATTCAAAATGCTAAATTTTCTTGGATCAACACTTGCCTCTGTGAGTGACTCTGTCGTCGCTAAACAAGTAAATTTAATGATTTGGCTCAAGTACAAAAAATATAAAATAAGCCAAACAGTAATGCGCACAATTTTATATGAACATTGAGAACTTTATACCTACTCAATTTTTTTGTTATCACTTTAGAAAAAATATGAAAGTATAATATTTTTTTTATTGATATAGGGTGCTGAAATGTCCATTAGTTTACATTATGATTACATTGTAATTTTTTAAGATTTTTTACTGTGTAACCATAAATAAATTATTTCCACCATAAAGGTTTTTCAATTTACCTACCTATTGTAAAACTACAGGTTTATGAAACTGTATACATCTTTGAACCTAAAATAGGATTTAATGTTGTTTTTTAAGAGACTACTCACTTGACAATCCCTGTTGTATCTGCCTTCTTTTCTGTCCTTCATGATAGCATGTTACACACAAAACTGATTTAAAGTACAGGGGTTTCTTTTTCTAGAAACAAGCACAAGTATTTGTCCCATACGGGAACAAAATCCTGCAGTTCAGGGTTTGGTGACTAACTCTAGGTGGTGCAGAGCCTTTACCACCGGGTGTAGCCATGTCTAGCCAGCTGCTGCTGTAGGTTCTCAACTTCAACTCTGCTATGTGTAAGTAGAATAATTATAGCTCCTCTGACTTTAGTCATGGAGATAATTTCTACCGAACGTTGTAGTAGATGATGTAATAAATAAGAAACCCAATAATTATTAACTTCAACTATGCTATGTGTAAGTAGAATAATAATTATAGCTCCTATGACTTTAGTCATGGAGATAATTTCTACCAAATGTTGTAGTAGAAGATGTAATAAATAAGAAACCCAATTATTATTCTTCAACAACACTTTATTTTCTAACACAGGACAAAATATCTATAACAAAATAAAATAAATACATCACATGTATTGAATAGTTAATTACAGTTAACTTGGGTTGCCAGACTTCTGAGCTAAAGCCAGCATATTTTCATTAGCCAACATTTGAAACTCGTGGAATCTTTGGGATACCCTCTGGTTTGTTCTCAAATATTTTTCCATACAGTTCAGTGTGCATTTCTCCTGAAAAATGCAATTAAATCATATTAAGCAAGATATATTCAAGTGACTTTCTTTGGTCTCTGTCTACCCCTATAGAAAAAGGCGTGATATTATGTATGTGTATTTAAGGTATCAGACTTATATAAAACAAATATTAAAAAATAACTTTTATCTGTAACTGTATTTTATTCAATTAAAAATACAATTAACAAACAAAGCCACATTTGATTTGATAAGCATATTGAAATTGTAGTTATCTTTCTGTAAGCATTACATGACTGCAATATATTTCGTACTTAAGTTGTCACATAACATTATTAACCTCACAATGAATGGTTAAAACTCACCTCTGAAGATTTGAGCGATCTGGAGGTAAAATCATGTATACAGTCGTTGAAACAAAGTTCTGACAGCTTGTTGTACTGGACCAAGAAGTCTTTGAACTGAAATATAGAATAGATTTAAGTCACTTGTGAGAAACTACGGTACATTGTTACTGCACAAATTTATGAATTACAATAATGTTTATAAATGGAGCGACGGATCGGTTGTTACATAAACGAAATAAGACATTAACTTTAACATTCAACGGCAGTTAAAATGTAATTTTAACACACAAATAAAAATATATTTACTGTTTTTATTTGATCAGCCTCGGTCATTTCAGCCATTTTTAATAGTAGTGCGAAATCTAATTCTTATCTAATATTGGAGTGCCTGGCTGCCTGGCTTCTTTCTATTTTAACTTTGCAGACAGTTATTTAAACTTTATTACTGATTTCTGCAATCCAATTCAAATTTGAGGTTATTTTCTGAAATTAAGTATCCCTGACACATTAGATCGCAGTCACAGTGACGCTGTGCTGCAAAGTATAAAAATCTAAGTAAAATTAAAATTAGTCGCGAAATTTTATCATTACTATTTTCAATTAAAATAAATAATATAATTTTGAAGATAATATATTATACAAGTTAAAAATATTAATAACAATATATATATTTAACATAAAATTTATTACGCTATGCATGAAACGAAACGTTAGTGACGATGCGTTTCGGAAATTTGACAACATCATGAATTGGATGTTCCAGTTTTTTAAAAGTGTGACATATTCTGGCTTACAATACTAGCTGTCTCTTTTAAACATATAGTAGAATCGTATGGCTTTCTCTGTCTGTACAAATTGAAGTGTCATTGTGCTTTTCATGGATGTGGAATACCAAAATCTCACAATTCTATTGTCAATAATTTTAGCTAACTGCCGACGATTTGATATAAAACAAACTACATCACCGATTTAAAGAAAATGGAAGAAATTGGTATCATACTACCTGAGAAGGTAAAGTTTTTAAACAGAAATGTGAATATATGTGAAGCTACAATACTTTCTAACGCATCATTGTTTTATAGGATGACCAAATCACTGATCAAAAGGGACTGCCGTTTGCTGGACCTCAATCGTTCGATGAATTAGAATCAGAGGATTTATACACGAAATATAAGGTAAGCCCTTGAAACAATCAACATCCTACAAACAACTTCAAAATAGGTAATAATTTTATACTTTAATCTTCAAAATCAGTGTGCTTAGTCAACTACAGAATTAGAGCTTGGTTACTGTTTATTAGTTTTACTATGTCAGCTTGTGTCTACGATTTTCAATTGATTGTAAATTAACTTGCAAAGAACCAAATTTTTTATTTTGTCATTGTGTCATATAAACTCAAATGCCAAAAAAAAATTACAGAAACTGCAGCGTATGTTAGAGTTCTTGGAAGTGCAAGAAGAATACATCAAAGATGAACAAAGAAACCTCAAGAAGGAATACCTACATGCCCAAGAAGAAGTCAAGCGTATACAGTCTGTGCCACTTGTCATTGGACAGTTCCTTGAAGCTGTTGATCAGAACACTGGAATAGGTAAGTATCCTCTTTGTACACATTAGAATCTGAATGCTAAGTTGTATTAAGGTCAGTATACAATTTATATGATCTTTTATTTTTATGTAATGATTTGTTTTTACAAAGTGTGTAGAAATAACATTGTTACATTATTATGTTATAATGGTCAGTTAGTATCAAATAGAATCAAATTACTTTATTGAGTATTCATGATAAGATAACATGAGTATAGTACAATGGCTGGGATAACCCCTAGCAATAACTGTATGCAAACAAAGTAGGTTATGTTTCTAGAGTCAAAAACAGTGCACAAAAATTGTTTATCATCATAATTTCAATTATCTGGAGTGTGGATTTCCTGAATGCAAGAGTAATTAACTGGTGTATGAGTTGAAATGCTGTCATTCAATTGTTTTGAAATTCCTTAAAAAACTATAATCTATCTTTTTTATTACAGTTGGCAGTACAACAGGATCAAATTATTATGTCCGCATCCTATCTACGATTGACCGAGAGCTGCTGAAACCATCTGCCTCGGTTGCTCTTCACAAACACTCAAATGCACTTGTGGATGTGTTGCCACCTGAAGCTGACAGCTCTATTTCTATGCTGCAAGCTGGTATGTATGATATTAAGAGTTTAAAATTGCAAACCTTATTAAAACAATCAAAGTTTTATTAAGAAATGTTGGATGACCTATCCAATTGATAAATTGAAATTGAATAAAAACAAATGCCAAAATCCCACCTTTCTGAACTCTCTGATACTTATATAGAAATGGTGTAATAGCCCTTAAGTCTTTTATGTTCAGGTTGCTTTGTGTTAAGCGCAAATTATTGAGTTTTTCAACAGTACTCTTCTATTTCAATCATAGTTTAGTACAAGTTAGAATACTAGTCCAATAAAAAAAACTGCATCACTTTTTCTACTACTATGTTCTACTCTGCAAACAGGCTTAACAGATTTACTATATCAGATAAGTTATCTTATAACTTTAATTCCTATCTTAAAATTCAATATAATTAACCTGACATTTGACAAAACAGATGAGAAGCCTGATGTCCAGTATTCAGACATTGGAGGCATGGATACCCAGAAACAGGAGATCAGAGAAGCTGTGGAGCTTCCACTCACACATGTGGAACTGTACAGACAGATTGGTATTGAGCCTCCGCGAGGTGTACTCATGTACGGACCTCCTGGGTGCGGCAAAACTATGCTGGCTAAAGCTGTAGCACATCACACCACAGGTAACTACCATGCTTATACCAAAATTACAGTTAACATTTTAATCTTTCAACAACCCGGTTTCTGAGTACATTTAGAGGTAGTTTATCTATTATATAGTACGAGTTTTAACGCTATTGAATAGATAAACTGTGGCCTAATGTACCTCAGAAATCGGGGTTGAGTGGGACTGTAGTTGTCTGTTTCATTAAACAGAATTTGAATAGTTGTTCAATTAGTCTAGTCTTATTAACATAATGTTATTTTTCAGCCGCGTTCATCCGCGTGGTGGGCTCCGAGTTCGTGCAGAAGTATCTCGGCGAGGGTCCTCGTATGGTGCGCGACGTGTTCCGTCTCGCCAAAGAAAACAGTCCGGCAATTATCTTCATTGATGAAATTGATGCCATTGCTACTAAACGGTAATAAAGCAACTTTATGAATGTGTTTGTCGCAAGTTCGCAACCTTTGACCAACATTTATACTCAGATCTATTGCTTCTTTGTGTCTGCATTTTATTTCGTTTTATATTAACGTTCATACAATTACACTAACCAGTATAATGTTTAAGAAGAATCTAAGTATTGCGAAACATTGGTTCACAGATTTGATGCACAGACTGGTGCTGACAGAGAAGTTCAGAGAATATTGTTGGAGCTCCTCAATCAAATGGATGGTTTTGACCAAACCACTAATGTTAAGGTGAGCTTGTGGAGTATAAAAGACAATATGACTATACATAATGATTTATGAAGAAAGAACAATTTAATGATACTTATTTATTTATTTTCAGGTGATAATGGCTACGAATCGTGCTGACACCCTTGATCCTGCTCTTCTCAGACCTGGTCGTCTGGACAGAAAGATCGAGTTCCCTCTACCTGACAGGCAAGTTTCACTTGATATTTCGACGACACTAAAGACGTGTAGTGCCGCCTTTATGATTGAATTGCTAAAAGCCGGGTTCAGAAACAGCACTTCAATTGGTATAGCACTTTGTCACTCTCATTTTAATGTGTAATCAGAGAAACAAAAAGACAATTCTTGATTTATTCTTCTGTAGGGACTTTATGCCACTGATGTAATTACACTTGAAATATCCTTTATTTAAAACTAATTTATAATTTTCTGTTTTAATTATTTACAGGCGTCAAAAGCGATTGATTTTCTCGACGATCACAGCTAAAATGAATCTGTCTGAAGAAGTCGATCTAGAGGAGTTCGTGGCGCGGCCGGATCGCGTTTCTGGTGCTGACATCAACGCCATCTGCCAAGAGGCTGGCATGCATGCTGTACGCGAAAACAGGTAACTTATTGCAATACTTTTTCTATTAAATAGTGCTTAGTTTGACATAAATGTAGTAAACGTTTAAGCAACTGTCAATCAGTATACTCAAAATCCAAACTAATTCTATTTTTTTTATGTTAATAGGAGATTAAAATTGTTGGTAAATAAAATAATGTAGGTACTGATATTCACTGCTTTGTTTCAGATATATTGTTCTCCCTAAAGACTTCGAAAAGGGTTACAAGAACAACATCAAGAAGGATGAGAGTGAATATGAATTCTACAAATAAATTAATAGTCGTGTATGTTCTTACTATTGTTTGAAGTAAAATTAATATTGATTAAATAAACTAAAATAATAACTAAAGATTTTATTTTATATGCAAACCAAATAAACATTATGCCCAAAATTAATTATTTTGTAACACTAACGTCACTACAGTGACAGGTTACTTGAATATCTGCGCTATAATATAGTGCTCAAGCTGATGAACCAATATTGATCTAGTTTTTTTTTTTTGTTGGAATTCAATGTTTATCTGTCATCAGCTTTAATAAAACATGAAAACAACTTCGATACATCCAAGATCTGTCTGTTTCGATATTCTTAATCCTTATACCCTAACAAAATTGCTTGTAATTCTGATCGAAACTGAATTTCATACTAACTCATAGCAAAGTGTATCATGCTACACTTAGCAAAATAGAAGGCTGCCATTTGGCGACAGGTCTATTTTGTTTTATTTCGAGCTAAATAATATTGTTTTAAAGCATTGCAAGTGGACAAATAGACTTTTCAATGCTTTCGGTTACTTAGCCGAAAGTACTTACTTATGACAGTAAGCAAAGACCTCCAACAATAGCTACACGCAAGTCATGTTTATGTAAATAAATACAATAAATACACGACTTGCGTGTGACTGGCATCTATTTTAGTATGAAGTTAATTTTAAAACGAACATTACGCATCTATTCTTTACTTATTATTAACTAGTTATAAAGGCATGAATCAAAGTGAAAGTCAAATCAGAAAGCGACGCATACCGTCACGAGTTTATCGTGGAGATTGCAATGATACAACAAGTATAATTTCAAAGTCTATATTCTGTAACAGTTCTTAACAATGTGATTTTACAAATATGAAATAATACAATATATTTGGCATAATACCTTATAAAAAATGACGTGAATGTAAAACAATAAATTAGAATAGATTTCACTCCATCAACTGAGACTTGAAGATGAAAATCATTGTGATGTCCTTAATATTAACAATGTAATTATCATCTTAACATTGTAACAAATTATATTAACGTGCAAACTAGTTTACAATAAACAATAAAGGCTTTATTAAGGCACTACGAATCCTAATAAGGCGTTGTCAATCATTATAAACCTAATCATGATTTTTTTCTTATCTAGCTGCATATTATACGATAAATATAATAAATCGTTTACTATAACATTAGGTACATATCTGTTACATTGACTCCTAAATTGGAAGTTTGTAATGGACAAGACAGGCTCTAGTATGGGCGTGTTCAAATCACAGAAATTTATAGGCCAAATATTATGACTAATTTAGAAAAATAAGTAACATTAATATCATATGATTAATAACATAATGTATATAAAAACATAGATTGAAAAAGTTGTGACTTGACTGACCATTGTGTCGATGGAAATATAACAATTCACAAGAAGGTACAAGTAAAGGAATGTATAGCTGCCGATTGGAAAACAATAAATTAGCGTTTCATTAAATCTTAACCTAAACAAGATTGTATAAGTTTTAATAAGTACAAGGCATCCATAATACTGATTATAAATCGATTTTCATAATTTTCTGGCACTTCATGGTAGAATTTTAATTATAGTTATTAAAAGTAATTAATTTTTACATAAGATTTCATTTTATAGACAAACACTAACCTTTTACAACAATACATACCGGCTATACGCCGAAAAATTTTGATTCACAATACATACAATATGTTTTATTTAGAAATACATACACTACAAGGCTTCGAATTGACTATTGGACGGGGCATTAATTTGGAATTGATATATCGTAAATTCTTCGTCACTAGATAATATTTTACGGTACTAATAGCCCATATAACAGCAACAATATACTTAATAAACTATAAATTGTAGATATAGACACTAATAGAATAAAAACGAAGGAATGTGATAAATACTATATCGTTCCAAACAATATAAATACGTAGATAATGGAATGATCTCACCGGGACCGCGTCGGTTAAGCGTTAACCTCTTAATTTAGTGCTGCACACGTTATACATTAACTTAAACAAGTTGCCTTACAACAACTTTGGTATGTCATGTTCGATATTATTCAACTAGTCACTCGTATAACTTATAAATATATCTGTATAAATAACCGCTGTCTCTATGTAACATTCGATAACTCGTTATCATCCGGAGCGCGGTTGTCCGGGCGGCATCGACGGATCTGGGACACAAAAAAGTCATATCTTGAAAACTGATAAATGACCTAATTAATAATTAAAAAATCACGCAGTGACGTCATTCGACGTTGCAATACAGTATGGCTGTTGTTGCGGGAAATGGGCATGAAGCCGTAGCATAGAACCAGCGGAGGGTGGGTCAGTACTCACTGGCGGGCAGGTCGGCGGGCGGCGGCGGCATGAGCGGCACGAGCAGCGCGGGCGGGCCGGCGCGGCGCAGGAAGGGGTGCTGCAGCAGGCGCGCCGCCGACTGGCGCTGCGCCGGGTCGCGCACCAGCGCGCACTCCACGAAGCCCAGCAGGTCCGCCGGGCAGCGCGCCGCGCCGCGCGGCCGGGGCGGCGGCATGTCGCGGATGCGCCGCATCGCCTGTGGACGTAAAGATAGGATGTATCTAGCGAGTTTATAGAGTAATCGTGCCCATGGACATGAACCGTGAGCGGGAATGACCTGCACTATTTATAAAATGAACCATCCAATTTTAGTAATTGTTGAACAGTGTAAGATATCTTTTCGACAACGAACGGTAAAATGTTAAGGTAACAAGACTCTATTTCGCATGCAATAAAACGATTCGAACTCAAGTCTACCTGTAGAGGCGGTTCGTTGAAGAATGGAGGTTCACCGTCGACCATTTCGACGAGCATTATACCGAGCGACCACACGTCCACTTCTGGTCCGTACGGCAATCTCGATATCACCTCCGGCGACATCCAATATGGGGTACCCACTAACGACTTCCGTTTAGGCAGCTCCTGGATAAAAACAAGCAATTTCAATTAATTTATTTCTTAAAAAACTGTAGACAGTTATTGTCTAGTATTTTAATATAAATTTTAAATTACCTCTGATACTTGAGCACAAAATCCAAAGTCTGATAATTTGACGCGACCATCGGCCGTCATCAGTATAGAGTCTGACTTAATATCTCTGTGTATAACTCCTTGACTGTGCAGAAATGCTAACGCCTGTAAAAGAAGAAAGTACAAGTGTTAAGTACTTTACCACAATTGTGTACATGTTTATACAGAAATGATGATAAATACGATCAAATTATAGAAAGTAGAGTAAATGCAGTACCTTCAAACACTGTTTGCAGACAGTGGCAATCTGTTCAGGGTCCATCCTGGCTCTCGTAACTATGTCAGTGAGCGCACCGCCCGCCATGTACTCCATTACAACCCATAGCACGTCGCCGACCAGGTACGAAGCGTGCATCTCCACTATGTTGGGGTGAGGGTAGTCACGCATTATAACCTGAGAAATAGAGTTCAAAGTTTTAGTAAGTGATCCACTTGTAGTTAACAAGTGATTATTGAATGCATAGACAATAAAGACTGGCATGGGTAGGTGGTATGGCTGGTAGGGTATATGAGAAAAAAAAATAGAATAAAACAAATAGTAACATGTTTAACATGTAAGGTATGTAAGAGTTCGGGTAAGAAATGCAGGTGTACTCACAACTTCGTTGAAGAGCAGTTCCCGGCGCTGCTGCTTGCGCAGGTTCATCATCTTGACGGCGACGCGGCGGCGGGTGCGCGCGTCCGTGGCGGCGCACACCACGCCCGTGCTGCCCTCGCCGATCTTCGTGAAGCCGCCCAGCGACGAGCGCGGGTCGCCCTCGCACACCACCAGCCGCAGCGCCGCGCGGAACTGAACAAACCATCGACTTATTATACACACTTACACTCAACGAACCTAATCTATTCTATGGCCCACAGTTAAGAATGTGAACATTCATTTTTCTTTTATTAAAAGCAACTTATGTAATTTCACAATATTAAATTCCTAATTGTTAAAATAATTGAAATCGAAAGTCAATAAATTATTACCAATATGGATATGGATCGACATCGAGTGTGTTTCAGTTTAGATTCTAATTAATATTGCATTTGTATGAGACATGCATAGTTCCCTCGAGATTTGAATAAATAAATACTATTGTTGATACCTATAACTCTAAGCAAATACAATAGTTAATTTGCATACAATTTTGTATTCCCAGACTTTATTTTCTAAAACTGAGTCACCCTTTAAAGAAGTGCTCATAATAATAATAAAGATTGACACAATTTTCTCAAGATCTAAATACATTTATTGGAGCCGCTTCATCAATCACGATAACACAGATATGGATGTAAATAGAATGTGTCACAAACCTGTTCATGCGTTAATCGCAACTCGTGCTTGGAGGCAGCGAGAGGCAGGTGCGGGGCAGCGGGCGCCCCACTCGGCCGCGACGCCGGGTACGCCTCGCCTAAACAGGTAATGGGTTAATCATCGAGTAGGTATTACGTAGCTGTGAGGCGTGAGCCGTTACTGTTTGTCCTTACACACATGTATAGGCAAAAGCAACATTTAGTATACAAATATTAAAGTACCAATAATGGTTAATTACCAGACTTTTTATTGTGTAAGCAAGGTCATATTTGTTGAATTTTTGTACTCTTTAAATTTAATTTACTGAAGGCCACTAATTACGTATTTATGAAACAAAAGCAATATAAGTTATCAATAAAGTTATCTAATACCAAAATAAAAGCAATTTAGAACCTACTTAATCAACATTGTTTTAATTTATTTTAATAAACGTTAGAAATAACAAGATTAGCAAAAGTTATTCAGAAATTGTAGTTTTGATTTTATTTCTTCTAAAGTAAAGAACTGTTTTGCACTAGCAATATGTTAGAGTAAACTTGTATCAGGGTGTGATATGAAAATTTGCAAACATTTTCAAGGCCTCTTTAGCTCAGTGGTAGAGCACTGGTCTCGTAAACCAGGGGTCGTGAGTTCAATCCTCACAGGAGGCATACTTGAAAGCATTTTTTGTTAGTTTTAAAACATGTTTTTAACATTTTCTCACACTTTTACCTAATAAATACAAACAATTAATGCTACAATAAATAAAAGTTTTAACTAATATCATCATTTTAATCGCTTTTTTTTTCTTCTTTACACAAGTTGTTCTTATCATTACTTTACTTGACAAATATTGTGTTAAAAATCAATAATATAATATTAATTTGCAAGGTCCATAGCAAGTGGCAATTTTTTAGTCTCTGACTACACATATAGGCACAAAGCATGATTTCTATGTATGTACTAAATTTAAGCCTATTAAACTGAAAATATAATAATATTATTGACATACCCATATTGACGGAGTTTCCATTAAGGCCATGAGGTCCATTATGAGCCATGGGTTGCGGTGGATGATTGTGTTGATAAGGTACATTGGCATTCTGAATATTCTGATAGGTCATTGGAGTATGATGATTGTCATTGATCTCTGGGACATTCCTCACTGCATCATGAGGGTGTTGACCCCAATCCACAGGTGACTCAGCTATAGGTTTGTTCAATGTGTAATTACTGTGTTCCCTTCTTAAACTCATGTACTGTGAAGGTGCAGGGGGCACAGGAGGTGATTCCTCAGGTACAGAAGGAGGTACATTAGCTTGATTTCTCAAATCTCTCCTTATTCGTGGTGGGCTAGTACTTCGTAAAGAGTTTGATCTTGCAACATTAGATGTTTTTGGTAGGACTACACCATTCTGTACAGGTTGCTGCGGGATGTTTGAAGGTAATGGCCTTGCTACTGATGACACTGAGGTAGTTCTATGGTCACCCCTCACAATTGTCTTTAGGTCTAATATTTCGGTGGGTGTGATTTCAGAAGGGTCTACTAGAGGTAAGGGTCTGTTTGTGGATTTTAATATCTGGAACAGATTATAATAAACATATTTAGCTATATTTACCTTTCTCATATTACTACAAATTTAAATTGTATAAGTTAACTATTAACACTACTTTACAAAACTGTACAGAAAGCTTTATTAATTCCAAAACACATCAATGAATCATACCCAATAAAAAAGCTATTAAAAGCACATTACAGAAATCCAATATCTAACCAATTAGAAGTGAAACTCAGTACATACCTGGTTATTACCAACAAGTGAGGCCCATTGCAAAGGAAGTCCAACAAACTTTCCCTCTCGTTTATCGAAGCCAGTATGTACTCTGTGTTCAAAATTACTTGGTGGCGAAATCAGAGGCTTTTTCTTCTTCTTAGAAAACATTGTGTAATATAAACTGCAAAACAAAACATTACGTTACTAGGTTAATTTATACTTGATGTTAAACAAACACATTTACGTAAATACAACATTAAATGCAACGAGAACTAATGAAAAAGAAAGCTTACCAATACTTTCTTTTGCGATAACAACGATCGACATCGACAGTCAATTAGATACGGCCACTTTGATACGCTTTTGTCTTCTAAAACAAAAACAATACACAGTTATTTCGAGGTGTGTACTCCGAGCTTTAAGTACATACGAACACAAACTGAATACTAAATCAAGATTCAAGAGCGTATTCCGACATTCCATAGCAGGCATCCATGCTCGGCACAGGTACATAACACAACAAATTAAATTAACTTAATGACATTAAGCACTGCACTTCAAAGGAGAGATTAAAAGGATATACCTTCACAGAAATGTTTACAAAACGCTGGGTCGAGTACAAATTATGACTTAGGCCAAGATTTGTGAATAAAAACGACAAACGACAACTTCATGAAACAACCAACCACAGCAATCATCAAAAAACGTAGTTTTAGGTAGAGGTGCTACCAACCAAAATAATTTACCTGGCCGAATTTTCAATGAATCATAAATCGATTCTCAATTTGGCAATATTCGTCTAATTAACCACGAGGTGATAGTATTTATTACTATTCTGTAGTTAAATTAATAATTAACAAAAATATAACACGGATATAGGTCACCGTTGAAAGAAGCACATGTTTTAATGTAATTTATCTGCTATTGATATAACATAACTATAATAATAAATATTTTGTGTAATTGAAAATATTTTATGTGGTTAAATGTAAAGTTTTATGAAACACTACTTTTATGAAAAAGGTATAAATATATAAGATTTTATTAGGAATTAATTCATAAGATCAAGAAATAATTTTAGTCTCCCAACCTAATTAGGCGATTATTATCTTATCGATTGATTGTTAACCAAACGTCATCTTCTACGCCGTCGATTATACTTAATGCACAACACTATTTCATTTGTTTTGGTTATACCTGCAACTGATGATAGAGTGAAATACAAGTTTAATTTTTAATAAATTGATAACCATGAAAGAGAAACGGAAGAAAGAAAAGCATAAGTCCCATAAGTCTAAATCTCATAAGCACAAGAATAAAAGAAGATCGCCTAGTGTAAGTAAAGAACATATTATTACATTCGAACTTACTTGTTGGTACTGATTGCGCGCTTTTCATTCACTTGGTTAGAATAACACGGTCTTAAACACTTTTTTGAGACTAGATACTTTAATAAAATACTTCAAGTGCTATGTGTAATTGTGTTTCGTTAAACAAATTCAACCCCAACATCAATATTCTGTAGATTTTTGCAATATTGCTTTGCACAAAATTAGTGTTGTAGGAAATTTTAAATGAATATGTTTCTTAACGTTCTAATGATAAGTATATAATAATATTCTGATCTTGAGTTAATCTCAGGTAATTCGGCTAAATTAATGTGACTAAGAATTTATCATTAGCATGAAGCAGACAAGAACCATTTCTAACTGTAATACTTTTATGAAAACTCAATTTAACTTACAATATTTTCAGACATCAAGTTCAGGTAGCTCAGAATCAGATGAATGGGTTGAAAAGGACACTAAACCCTCTGCAGCCCCTCTGCGAGAAGACTGGATGTCAATGACTGGCATGCTAAAGACCTACACAAAAGATGACATTAAACCAAAACGAGAAGAAAAAGAAAAGAAGAATATTGATTCATATAATCCCGCAACCAGCAGCAGAGAATTAAATCCATATTGGAAAGGAGGAGGGTCTGGTCTGCCACAAACATCTGAGGATTTTAGAAAATCTCGTCCATTTGTAAAGCCTAGTGATGATGATGATGATTATTATTCTAGATCAAAAAGTTCTCGATCCAATGCATCAGATATGCAATCTAGCAGACCATCCAGACCATTTGTTAGGCCCACAGATGACAATGATGACTATTACTCAAGACCTAAGAATTCCAGATCTGATGCATCTGACAGTTACTCTAGCAGATCCTCAAAACCTTTTGTTAGGCCCGCTGATGATGATGACGATTATTACTCTAAATCTAGCAGTTCTAGATCAAGGACTTCTGACAGATATGATAGGCATGGGGACAACAAAGGCAGAAGTTATGACCGAGATTCAAACAGATCAAGCAATTGGAGAAAACAAAGTGAAAGTAGCCATAGGAATGAGACCAAAATGGATGTGGAAGAGAGTAATGAAAAGCCTGTTGCAGTTGAACCTAGCCAGCAGATTGTATTACCATTAGAAAATCCAAAAGACAGTAAATATTTGAGTAATGAGAAAATGAACAAACTGGCTGCAAAGATTTTGAAAGCTGAAATAATGGGGGATACAAAACTAGTAACTGAACTAAAAACAAAATTGGAAGCAGCAAGGGAATATAGAAAACAGCACCCTGATGCTGGTGAAGAGGAGGAGGATAATAGTGTGATGTTGATAGCAACAAGCAGTTCTGGGAACAGCAGACCACTTACAAGTGGTGAAAGAGGTGATCCAAGAAGCAAGGGTAACAAGAGAAAGGCAGAAACACATGTTTCTGGAGAAAGGACCAAGTACTTTGGTGATGATGATAAATATGATTTGAAACAAATGGTAAGTTATTATAGTACTTTGTATATTATTATCTGGTTAAATCTATGTATTAGCACTCATTGCATGGAAGTTAAAGTAAGTTAGTTGTTAATCATTAAGTTAGTAATAATCTATTTTATTACAGTTTCAAGAAGAAAAATATGGTGGCAATTACAATGATGAAGCTGAACTGGCTAAAATTACATCTAAGCATAAGAATCCCAATGATGATTTGGAAGATATCTTCATGGATGAAATATCTAAGAATAGAAATGCTGCCAAAGACAGTGAAATAGAAAAGCAAAGAGCAATCAGTCAACATGTTAAGATGACAAAGTCTTTAGAAGGTTGTGAATATTGTGTGGACTCCAAGAACATGTTGAAACACCTGATGGTTAGCATTGGAAATAAAGTATACTTAGCTGTGCCAGCAAAGACATCTCTGGTAAAAGATCATTGTATTATAACCACTATACAGCATTCCACATGTGTCACATCGTTAGATGAAGATGTCTGGGAAGAAATACTGGTAAGTATTTAATTAACTGTGTTATGTCTAACACATATTTATTAACCTATACTGTCCCATTGTTGGGCCAAGATCTCCCCAGTCCCCAAACACCTCCACCAGTCTCTTTCCTCAGCCATTTCCTGCCATCCTTCCAGATAGGTGTCCAAATTATCAACCCAATGTTTTCAGTTGCTATAATTTATTTTTTGTTTCAGAATTATAGAAAGGCCCTTACTCAATTTTACAATTCTCAAGGCAAAGATGTTGTATTCTTTGAAACAGCTGTAAAATTACACAAATATCCTCATATGATCATTAACTGTGTGCCACTCCCAAGAGATGTTGGCGACATGGCTGCAATATATTTTAAAAAAGCTATTTTGGAATGTGAAGCTGAATGGTCTATGAATAAAAAGGTAGTGGATTTGAAAGGAAAAAACATAAGAAGAGGTGTACCCAAAGGCTTGCCATACTTCTGGATAGATTTTGGAATGGATCCAGGATTTGCTCATGTCATAGAGGATCAACACTTGTTCCCTAGATCTTTTGCAGAGGTAAATAATAATTATATTGTTATACTAATTCATACACCAGGTTAATTTAACATATAACTTGAAAAGAATATTGATAAAGGCACTAAAAATCTGTCTCCTAAAATAAAATTTCATTTTCAGGAAATTATTGCTGGCATTTTGGACTTAGATGTTGGTGCATGGAAAAATCCTCGCAGAGAAAGAGGTGATGTGCAGAGGAAGAAAGTTCTAGAATTTATTAAAGAATGGAAACCTTTTGATCCTGTAAAAAGCAAATAGAGAAAAAAGTGTCTATGTATAAATACATTTTGTACAGTTTGAGTTTCTAATAAAAAGACAGTTTTGACAAAAAATATTTATTATGTATTTTGATCTTCCTTCATCATTTCTTCTATTAACCTTTGCCTTTCTGCTGCTTGTCGCATTTTTGTTAAGACAAGTGATTCATAATCTCTATCAGATATAACTGAAGGTCCATCAGATATTGTTTTCTTTGTTGTTAGGACTGGTCTTTCATTCAGCCATTTTAGTTCTAGTGGATTATCTGGTAAGCCTGAAAACAAGAAATATAAGAAACATTATATCACAGAGTGCACAAAATACTTAGGCAATAGCAAGCCATAAACATTAAATTTAAAACAACACTTAGAAAATTGAATCTGGTCACATATATTTTTTTTTAAAGCGTTTTATGTGTCCCACTGCTGGGCAAAGGCCTTCTTAATTTACAAAATTCATATTGCTACCTCATTAAATAGTAATACCTAGTTTTGATAATTACCTTTTTCCAACTCCAAAGCCATTTCTGATGCCTCTTTAGTTGAAAATTCAACCAATGCACTTCCTTTCTTCTTAGGAGAAATAATTAATGCTATAATATCACCATATTTTTTGAGACACCTTCGTAATGTGGCTTCATCATAACCTCCATTGTTAGGGTCACTTTTGTCTGCTTTCCACTTTATTTTAATTCTGTTAAGTGAAGAGTCCCATACTGGTTCAGACATAAGGCCCATTGTTTTCTTGATTTCTTCTTTCATTCTCTGTTGTTCTTCTTGCAAGAGTCTGCTGCCTTCTTTTTGCAATCTTTCTATTTCAGCAGCTAGTTTCTGTTCATCAGTAAGGTTGCATGTATTTCTGCCCGTCTCAGCCTCTCTTTCTCTTCGCTCTAAGTCTTCCTTTAGTTTTTGTCTTTTACTGTCCAACTCTTGATGCCTAAGTTTTGCAGCAGCCTTTGCTTTAAGTACTTTGTCGTAAGCGGCCCTAGCTGATGCGTCAGTTAAGATTTCTAAAGCTCGTGATAATTCATGAAAAGTTTCGGCTGCTTTAGGATCATCAGGATTTTTGTCTGGATGGCACTGTAATGCTTTTTTTCGGTAAGCCTTTTTAATCTGAAAAACAAACGTTTGTTAGTTACAATAAAAACGAGTTAGTGTTGTTGTTGGAGAAATAAATTGCATTCAACTTACCTCCGATTCTGTTGCCGTAATTGCAAGATCCAGAATAGCATACAAATCAACATCTTCGATATTCTTTTTAGCCATTGTAATTAACCAAAATCCACTAAAAGATTAAGAATGCAAAGAAAAGAAAGCTTTACCCGCTTGTTCACAACAACATGAACTTAATTTGATCTGTCATTGACATTTAATTTATTTGACAATGACGTTCCCTTAACAGCAAGACATAGACAAAAAAATAGCAGTAGCCAAGTAGCAGAGAGATAAGCCCTTCTCCCATTACGATACGCCCGCGCGACTCTAGTCTCGGAGACTAGTCGCCACGAAGTATCTCACATACATTTGTATGGAGACTTTCACATTACGATACTGGTAGTCTCCATACAAATGTATGTGAGATACTTCGTGGCGACTAGTCTCCGAGACTAGAGTCGCGCGGGCGTATCGTAATGGGAGAAGGGCTATATGTGCCTACTATGTGGGGTCAACACAATTATGAGGTCTTAGGTACATTTAAATTATTTTAAATATATTAGGGCACCAACAACTTTTGCTTAATATAAGAAATTAAGAATCGAATTATAAATAATACTTTTCTTCGAAAATCTAACAAAACGTGCATAATGTATCTTGGTGGATAACCACCAAGAAACATTAAAAAAAATTGCACCTATCTTAAATATTAATTACATAATAAAAAGTACCTACAATAACAGAAATGCAAATTATAATCTGTATCCTAACCTCTCAAAAATTGTAGTGCATGTCAGCTGTCATTTCTTATTTTGTTTACCCGAGTTTCCTTTTCTTGGATTTGCTTACAATTTACAGCAGTACTGAAATAATTGGTTAAATTAAAGTTAAAGGACGTTATGAAAATGATATCTAATTGTCTGAGTATGTTGAAATCTATAGAATTATGTAAACGTAACAGACGACATAACACTTTTAATTTCTGACTTACCAATCTCTTTTTCAGGGCAACGTTCGCTTCTCACAACACAGATATTATCACGATTTAATTCTACTGCTATAGAACCAGCCACAACACCGGTTACTGAAGGTAAAAACACTGTTATTCCTATTTAATACATACCGCTAAACTGTGCCCAGGTTGAATGCAATTGCTACTTTTAACTTGGTTTTTATTCATTTTATATTGTCTTGATTTTCAGATCAGGTAGCGAAAACGAAACCTTTAGATCATCCAGATTATTTTCGTGTCCATAACTTATTTACAGTAAAAGATTTATTTGATGCTAGAGTTCACTATGGGCACAAAGAAGGTTCACTTAACGATTTCATGAGACCTTACTTATACGGTTCTAGACTTGGTCATTTAATATTTGATTTGGACATCACAGCAGAACATCTGAGAAAGGCACTTAATTTTACAGCCCATGTTGCGTACAGAGGAGGAATTATATGTTTTTTCAACAGAAACGCACTGAATGCTCATTTAGTTGAGAAAACAGCTCTTGAAAGTGGAGAATATGCTCACACAAGATTCTGGCGTGGAGGTATCTTCACAAATGCTAATCATCAATTTGGTGCTGTCACAAGATTACCTGATCTATGCATATTTTTGAACACACAGAATAACATCCTGAATCAACACACTGCTGTGAGAGACAGTGCTAAAATGCTAATACCTACAATTGGTATTGTGGACACTAATTGCAACCCAAATTTGATCACCTACCCTGTTCCTGGCAATGATGACACTCCCTCTGCTATTGAATTATACTGCAACTTGTTCAAAGCAGCAATACTTAGAGGAAAAGAAGAGAGAATGAAGTTTCTACAAGATAATAATTAAAGTAAATGTTATGTAAGCTTAGTTTAGTGATATTAAAATAGTAATTTTTAAATCAATATTTTATTTGATTATGAAAATATCACATATTGACATACAAGCTAAATAAAAATAATGATACAATAATCATATTTTTGTTACATTCATCAGTACTTTATTAGAGCAAATTGGGTACCCTTGAAGTTATAAAATGTCTTCATAATAATCTAGATTGATGTCAAAAAATTTACTAACTAGTTACTTTTACTTTAAAACATTTTACCTTATACAATATTTAAATGAATCAATATAAAAATAAAATAAACATAACAACATATTATAACAAAACATATTCTCTTAGGTATTACTCAAAACCAGTTACAACTGATTTGTTATCTTAAAAGTATGTCAACATTTAACTATTTTTACTGAATAAAAAAACAATGTTGTGTTATAGTTATATAAAAGAAATGTGTATTCTAGTTTGTTCATGTTTATTGTTTATTCAGTTTTATATTGAATTTATGATATAGATGACATAGACTTTTAACCAAGAAGGACTTTTCTCATCATATGAGGATGAGGATTGCTGTCAACCTCGCGACTCTCCCAGCTTCCAGTGATGCACCTCGAACTGCACAAATATTGTAAAAGTGGTATTCTGTATTTGCCGCAGAAATCTACGAATTTGATATGCTCCACGCGATTGTCGAAGAAAACACCTGGAAAGAATGGTAAGTTATTTGTAAGATAAATAAGATACTTAGTTTGACATTACACAATGCTGATCATAACATAAAATAAATGGTCCAAATAAAAACATAGCTTCCACAGTGACTGACGCGTACTTTTACGACGTTATTATCAAATTAGTATGTGTTTACTTAAAATACTGAGCGGTTTTATCTATAATGCACGACATAGTGGCAACGACTTGATGTTCGTAAATTGCCTTTCTGATTTTTATGAGTTTTGGCTCAAAATTAAACTTATGTGCCACTATGGATCGAATATAATTGATTGAGTAAAACTAAAAACTAACTTTGATAACATTTAACTACTTGGTAAACGAGATCAAATCATTTCTAACGCAATTTTCCCAAATAATTTCGGAAAATATGTTAAAAAAACACCCTGTTTTATATATCCGACTTAATCCGATTAATGCCTTAAAGAAGTTCTGTTAATTTCCTACTAATTTAAGAACTAATCTAGATTATGATAACTGATTGGTCCTAACTTTTAATGTCTGCTTATTTTGTACAAGGAACCATTTTGCCCTTAACAAAATTAAGGTAATCATGACTAGGTAGTAACTGCAACCTAATATTGAGCTCGTTATCAAGATTACCACAGTCACTGTAGAGAAATATTATCATAATCTCGACTAGGCATTTACGCTTATACGCGTGTAGACATCGCACATGACAACCAAAACTGTTTGATAAAATCTAATCATTAGAAATTGGGTAATTCGCAGATATGTATCATGGACTCGTGACTTATACAGATGTCGTGGACAATTTATTGGTAATTGCACTGTCGCCCCTTGGGAACTGCCGTTCTGATGACGCACGCGCGGTACGTTCAGTGCGTAGTCAATCGGTAGAAATGGCTGCAGCACCGTTTATACAATAGAAGCTATATATAGCCTATCTAAATCCCACGAGCCTCTGTAGTTTTCTAGTAGTTTTCTACAGATGAAAAATCATTTACTCGGGGATCTAAGTGAGTTTTAACACTATAAATAATTACATGATCCACATTGCTTTGTCTAGGGGGCTACTTCATAATTAACTTAATATTAAAGAAGCTAGCTTAAACGAGGCTTTAATATCGTATAAGTATAGATACCTACATAGGTACGTAGGTGGGCTATCATTCAATACCGGCTATTATATTAGGTATAATAATAATATTATCATCAATATTTCGAGTTGTTTGGGATTACGTAATCTTAATGGAATATGAGGGACGTGATGATGACTTGCATATGTAAACCTAAAAACATTGCGGATTTATATACTTATCAATAGGTACCTACACTTGCACGTACGTCATGCAACCGTTGTGTGCCTAGATAATCTACAGACTATTAAGATAATCAACACTGCTCGGGTCTACGTATTGTGGTATTATCGGCAACAATGTTATATATAAGTGGGGTAGGTAGGTATTTATAGGATAATATTTTAATACATAATTGATGTAAATGGCTCGTGAATACCTACACTGCGTTGTCTGGCTATATTCTGTAGGTAGGTAACTACCTAACCTATCTACTTTCAGGTACCATAGCATAGCATGCGCTTGTCCACCAATCCACTGAACAGGAATTAGATACCTCGAGGGTACCGGATGTAAGTTTAAATACCGTTCAATTTTTAGGTAGGTACCTACTACCTACCCACACCAAATTGCTAAAATTATGCGTTGCCAATTTATGGTCTAAAGATATAACTAGAAATATTTTAGATAGGTATGTACCTACTTAGGTAATATCTAAAATATTTATACTCAAAAGCAATCTATGGTGGCTACAAAATATTATGATGTAGGTAGGTAGGCAGATAGTATATCAGATAAGGATGGAAATAGCATGCCCAAACAAAGACATATGATTGTCTGTTTTGCTATCTTTATCATTTCCTTTTTTGTTTTCGAAACACTTGAAACAAATATGATATTTTCTTAAAAGTAATTGGCCACTACATGTGCATTAAATTTGCACAATATCAAGGAATATAATACCTTTGCATTTAGGATTGACACAACATTGAGCTGCGCCTAGATATCTCATAAGCGTAACGGGGACTTCGCCGAACCGGACTGGTATTTCATGAAGCTTGATAGTGCGTCCCGCTAGCTCCAGCAACGATGGCGGTTGTAATGTCATGTCCCTGACGAATCTCACGACGAGGGGGTTGTCTCGAAGACTCAACTGAAAAGGAAAATATTAAGTCCTCATTAGGTACCCATAATCTACTAAATTCGATAATAACCAATCAGCATATTATTTCGTTTTATTACGCGTCATGGTGATTTAAATCTAGATCATAATATAGATGTATCTTAATCATCCGAGGTGACGGATTGCCATGCGCATTATTAATGCAGTCTTTCATCAGCCTATATTATAATATGAAAACACAAGTAGGTATATGGACTATGTAGATTCGAGAAAATAATGGCTGTCATCAAACATGCACAGGTACAGAATCTGGTTTACTTGTTAATCTTACTAATTAGGTAAGTTCCTACGCATAACGAGCCAAATACCAAAGCGCAATGTTATCTCCAATCGCAATATTATTTTAGACCCCTAAAACACGACCCCCCTGTATGAGTTATGTACGATTATGTTAAAGTAGGTACCTCTGTCAAACATTTCAGTTTGATTATTTGAGTGGGTAATGTCTTCAATCTGTTCTTGTGGATCAGCAAAGATCGTAGCTGCTTCAAATTGGCGATGCTTGCAGGCAGTTGTTCTATTAGATTATCGCTCAAGACTAAAGCTTGGAGCCCAGTAAGTCTGCCCACCGATTCAGGAACTTCGAGGATTTGATTACCTCCTAACGACAGAATCTGCAAACTGAACGAAAAACGTTAATTAACCATGCGGAAACCCCCTTCTTGTATGCATGTATAAAAATTGTGATACGCAACATATAACGCGAAAATAATTCTTCCTAATTGGATCATTCAAGAAGTTGATGATAGTCGTGTGTGTAGTAACAAGCAACGAAATGGACCTACTTAGGTAATACCGAAATAGCTTTATCGCCCTCTACGCATTAACGTTGCCTTCTTGCATGTTTAAAAGACGTCTAATAAAAATAACAATGACTTGCAAACTTAACACACAGACACACGCAGATATCTAGTGTTAGTAATGAGATATCTATTAACCCTTTTGTGCCGTCTAGCCATAATTGATAACAAGTAACACACGTATAAGATGTTTATACAACATATGCATATTGCCAGATGTATCGTATCGGTATCTTTCAACATATAATGGCACGATATAGCCGTTGATATCCACAGAAATTGTGTATCTACGTTGTATAGTGTTTGTCTGTTTGAACCGACTGATAAGGAAAATTATGATATCAGTGGCGGAATTATGTGCAAAAATCATTAACAGCAACGCACAATATGTATATGTCTGTAATCGTTTTCCTCATCAGACTTTATTCTTACAATAAATGTTCGTTTTTGATATTGTAATGAAAACGAATGTTTGTAATTTATTAGGCGTACCCATTTAAAGAGCACTTAAGGATACCACTTCGAGTGGTGTCTAGGTAAGTCTGGGTAATGAGGTGGTCGAGCATTGTTTGCCAGATTACAGTAAGTTGGTAGATATATTTATCTTGAATTCTCGACATTGACCCGTGCCTGATTAGACAAAGAGGTGCCAATTTAATATTTATCAATTTGAATTGTATAAAACTTTATTGTGAATTTAATAGTTCTGACGAAGATGCAGCAGTTTATATCAGGTACGCGGGTATCAGTCTATTTAACGTTTTGTTTACAGTAGAAACAGGTGCAAAGCAGATACACTTACTTGTTTAGTTTCCATACATCCTTTGGTATGTTGATTATATTATTTCCTCCTAAGTAAAGGTACCTTAAAGATATTACCTCTAACACTTGCTCTGGAAAAAAGTTTAATTGATTGCCACTTAAGTTTAGTTCTCGCAACGAATTTTTACCACTCATAAATGATTTGGGAAGTGATTCATTCGTTAATAGATTATGTTTTGCTATTAATGATGTTAACGGGCAATGTTTGAAGACATCGGGTAATATCGTTAGTCTGTTGTTGCTCACATCCAAAATCTTCAAGTTACTGAACCTGTTTATCGTCTCAGGCAATGCCTTTATTCTGTTGTTGTACAGGAGACATATCTCGTAATTCTCTGCGCAATCCTTCTCGTCAACAATGCCTTTCAGTTCCGATGATAGACTGAGCGTTTCCAATAGCTGACTCGATAAATCGAGGGTTTTTTGCTCTCTGGTGTCACTATCACAGCTATCCGATGTATAACATTCCATTTTTGCTAACTGCTTTGCGATACGTTGGTCTTTGTATCATTTGATCTGGTAAAGTGAATTAAAATCACATTTTATGCCAGTTTCTACAGCCGCAAGCGGACCGCTCGCCTCTTTCGCGGCGCACGCGCAACTACTCTGGGGAGCGATAGTGTCGGTTCGGTGTCTCTATGTACGAAGTATTTTACTCGATTATAATTCCCTCTACACGCGGTGAGAGCGTGCAACTGTAGATCTACATTGCCGGTTTTAATACTATTCAACGCATCGATAATATAATTAACCGTTCAATGTATAAAAAGTCATCGTAACTATCGCTGCGTGTACAATGAATCTGATGTTTTACATAAACAAGTTTGAGGTCTTTTCATTACACAATACCATGCAACATATTGTTAGGTATGAAGGACCTGACCCCAAAATTAAGTACCCAATCAGGTGAATCCCGTGGGCGTGTATGCAAATGCCTATGTAATTTGGCAATGCTTTTTTTTTACTATTGTCAGCACATAATAATAACGTAGGTATTTATCTAAGTACCTACCTACTTATTTTGCTCTGAATGTGATAACAGCTTACGTCGCCTTTATTTACCTACCACTGTACGTCAAATTAACTGATTAATTTCAGTTAAAATTTAAGGCAGTATAATCAAGTTAGTACCTACTTACGGATAAGTTATCTTAAAAGCTTATGGGTTCTTATTGCGGGTAAGGCTATAGTAAAAAGTTACTTAGTGCACGTATGAAGGTAGGTACCTACCTACGTGCACTAAGTAACTTTTTAGGTAGGTAGGTACCTATCTTCATACAAATATTTCATTAAAAATCACTTAATTGAATCGCATTAAGGGTTGTTTTACAAAAGTAATCGAGCTTCTGGTTATGCCGAAACAATTATTATTGTGGCGTTCGCTGGTAAGAGATAATATGCGTAGTAAGTTCTCGATGTCATTAGGAATGAATAATTTAATGAGGTCTGTTATAAATCCCAAGTAGATAGATAACTATTCTGTGGTTTATCCTGGCCGTCCCTAATTCGTTTGTATTTAGATAATAAGTCTATTAGGCTATCGATATTCGATAACAAAGTGAGCTTTACAATTTTATTTTATTACCCAAATTTCGAATTATGATAACAGCTGAAAAATTATTGACATATTTTTTAAACACAATTATTGTTGATTATTGTGCTGTGTGAGCTGGTGCCGTAATAAGGCCCAGGTGATCTATGAACAAAAATACCCTGACTTAGTTTTTATATCAACTACACTATCGGGAATGTCCATGTCTGACTTTATAGCTGGTATAATCTGTATTTGGGAACTGTTTTACCGTGTCAGCTTTTGACAGAAATGCTAAATAAAAACAGATGGCGCTATGAAGCGTTTACGTGACGTCATCTTCGTGCGTTCAGTGATCGAAGGCCCGAGTGAATGCCGAAAGTTGCCGAACGAGCGAGTACAAGTCTGAAGAAACTAAAATCTGTCGTACACTTTAGTGATGTAAATTTTGAAAAATTAACAAAATGATATTGTAAAACCGTACTAAGACAGTCTTATTTTGATTTCTATTGTATCTTAGTGATATTGTTTTGACTATACCATCATTATCTTGTATTTCGTCGGCAAAGTGAGTTCAGTGCGAGTGCAAGGGTGGTAACGAGAAATGTGAAGCATCTATGAAGTTCAGGATTCTAAGGCCGTTTATTTTATACCTATAATAATGAGCGGACGCCCTAGGACCACGTCATTCGCCGAGGGCAGCAAATCCGTTCGAAAGACTTTCGATAATCAACCACCGAAACCACCTCTTGGAGGCGTAAAAATCAGTAGTAAGTACCTACCACCTAACCATTCTTTTGTCGGCCATCGTGATTTCTTACGCCTGTGACGTATTTCGATACTGACAATTTTAAAAATGGCTGCAAACTGCCACAATTCAACTTCTAGCCATGTAATTTTCGAAAATTTGTAAATTAATCAATATCGGCAGCGTTTTATGTCTGCAGTATTTCAAAAATGGCCACAGGCGGTGCTTAGGTCTTGCCACATAAGCCTGTCGTGTGACAGCTAAATCGTGTCAAAATATCTATCGAGGAGAAATGCGTCGTATTCAAGATTATCTCTCAGTTATTTTGTGATAATTATTGTTCTCGTTTTTCAACTTCAGTCACTTTGATCTGTCACGCGATGTCGCCCAGTTTATGGCAGCTCATATTTAGCTGAAATTACTAATGAGTCTTTGAGGTTACTTGCTATCTATCATGACGTAATAAATTAGGGTGTTTTTTGTGGTAAACCATTAATTGCCTAGAGGAATTACGCATTAAATTATTCCCCTCCTTGCGGACGACAAAATCACAGGTTGCTCTCTTCTTGGTGATGGGCAGATAGACAGAGAGGCAAGCCTATGAATGATGAATCCATGGATTTAATTAATTTAGCTAAAGACTAATTATAATTATTAGTCTCGACGAAATTATAGAGAAAAAAATATACATTACCATTATCAAATTACATGTGATTTTAATTTAATTACACTATGGGTCTTATAATATTTTGTTGTCAAGGAGGAAATACTGAATAATCATAACATATAACAATGAAAAACAGCTTTGCTGGCATGCATGTAACAAAGTATTTTGACTGTCATCTATGAACATTAACAAAATGTTTTAATTGACTGCATATCTTTATCTTTTGTCTTTTATTCTAATCCACCGGATTGTGGTCAAAATAAATGTCATAAATTATGAAGAGAACATGTGATACTGGCATTCTACATCATAAAATTACAGCTGAATAAATTTTAATTTCTTAGGTACCTATGTGGTTTTTTGATCAGTAGTATTACAAAAGGTAATTTATTAAGGAGCTATAAATAGTATTTTTAAGGCTAATAAACAAAAATATGGAGTATTTTAAACATATCTGAAAAAATATGAGCCTGGTCTTTTCAACTTGTGCATTCCTATAATATCTCATACAAAATACCTACTTCCTCTTTGCATGTTGTCAGATGACACCTAATAACATAGTTGTTGCTACCCAAAAATTATTATTCACTTAATTTCATTTTAATTGATGGCACTGGTTTTGCAACTTGACAGTTTCAATATAAAATGTAAACCTAGATAATATCTAGATTTTTTGTTAATTTCCTTTGTTTTATCTGTTTTGGGGATAGAATATCTAGTGGATATAATGCCTAACTAACTGGTTGTGGTAATACTTATTGAGAGAAGTTAAAACATATGTATATTATCTAAATAGCTTTAATCATATTATAGGCAGAATAGTTACCTAGATATTACCTACATTTTTCTAAATTAAAATTAAACTGTGCATGGCAAATCTTGGGTTTTGGTTTTGAACTGGTAAGAGTTTGGCTTGTTGGAGGATTGACCCAAATCATGTGTTTTTCTCTATTTGGTCAGATATTTTAACTCAATTGTAATACTCTACACTAATGTAACTCTAAATATCTCTCACCCTCTTATGATAGTATGGTCTGGTAAAGTAAATTTTGGCCAAAACTAGGTAATTTACTGACTTTAACCTATAGTTTTACATAATTATATTAATACTCACATAGAAAGATACAAGTATCTAATAGTACATGGTATTGGTAGTTGTATGATACAGATTTGTCTATATACCCAAGTTTCCATGCATGCTGGTGTGAGACGCATGTGGGTGTGTTATCCATGCAGGTTGAGGGAAATATACACAATTTTAATAATAATAATAATATCCACATTTAAAGTGTAGAAGGTCACAGGAATAAGTTAACACAAAGCATAGTTTTGATTAATAACATAAGGACAATCTTTAATCCGTTCAAATAATTGTTACTACATAATTATAGGCAATCTGCACTTCTTAATCTACACTAATGAGGAAAGATTGGATTTTTGTAAGTGTATTGAATGGTCTCTTAAACTGAGGAACTGATAATGATTCTTCCATCTATAGAAATATTCCTAGGTACTTAATGAATCTGAGGTGCTTGAAGCCAGTTGTGCGCTAGACCTGATGATACTGCACCAGTCGGTAGACCACTTACCATACTATGAATAATTGACTTAATGAAAAAGTAATGTACCTGGATTGGCTTCTTTTTTCTGAAATAAGTAAATAACAAGTGAGTGTAGGTGGACAGGTCAATTAGTTAATTTATAGTCCTATTATTCTCATTAGAGAGCAATTTCCATTGTTTTTAATTGTTATAATATTTGCTTAGAGATATAGGATATAGGCACCTTATTAAAAATATATATATATATTTATTGCTATGGTGATGTATGAGGCTTGGGTCTGTCATTCCAGTTCCCCATTACTGTATAATCAATAGTTAGACAGACACAGCAAAAGTATGAAAAAAGAACTCTCTTCTCTTCTTAAAAACGGCGTAAAGTCATCTCACATTTTGAATAACATCATAGCAACACAAATTTGATTGATAGCTGTACTTTTCTCTAAAGTAATCTCACTGCTATGTTACCTAACTTAATTGTGTATACATACAAAAATAACGTTTCTGGCAAGACTTGGTAGGCTGCTTAGTCTTTCATTTGTATAACATTTCCCTATATACATAGCTGATGATATGTTTATTAGCATTTGTTTAACATGTTTAGTTTATTGAGTATTAGTATATTGTTGACGGTTATCGCTCGCGTTATCAGTGACTGTCGTCGATCTCACTATCTCGCGGTCGGCATGACCGCACCATCCTGTCATTCGCGGAAGAACCGTGCCAACGCACTCTCGGTTTTCGAGTTGCCTTTCGCTCAGCGGTCCGGTCACAGTCGACCGACGTAGTCGCCAGAGCCGGTGCATGTTGCAAAATTACCAATTGGTTCGTTAACCCACTTCGTCAGCGGTTCGCCGTTGCGGCAGCTATCCGGTACGCGAGTAATTTGAAAACAATCTGTCGTTCTGTTCGTCACTAAAGTGTGCGTGTCAAATATACAGTGAATAAGTGTGAGAAATATACAGTACAGATTTGTGGAACATAATGTGATACGTATCCAGATATTTCCGTGGAGAGGTCAATGAGTATGATAGTAATCTGTGCAGTGTTACTTGAGCGAGACCTTTTGTTGTGTAGACAACTATATAAAAATAATGTTACGACGTCGAGGTACTTACACGGTCAATGCTGACCCTGATAATAGGCATAGCAAAGCAAAATCAGCGGAACCGTCCACGTTTGTTGTGAAAAAAACTGGTAGGTAACTTACTTATCGCTAAAACTACATAATATCGTAAAAACTGATTGATCTTAATAATACAACCTTCGAAATAATATCTTTAAAGTTTGGTACGCGTGAGATGTAGTTCTTGATATGCTGATAATAAGAATATCTTGTTATCTTTAAGTGTATTGCTTGTAGTCGAAACACCTTGGCAATTTCATAATTTTCTTGACCAAACGATTTGGTTTTATCACAAAAGATCAATGCATTTGCTAGAACTCTACATCACGATTCGGCGACATTAATAAAATACATGCACACGCAGTTTGGGTTATTACCTGCCTATTTAATTAAATCAAACTAAAATAACACCATCTAGTAATCATCCAAATCCTGTCTGGGTTAAAACCCAACAGATCGAATAATAGCGTAATAGACATTCATAGTGTAGAAGATAAAGGTCATTCGTAAGTGAAATTGGCTTCTGTGATGATGTGGTCCGAGCGCTATTATCCGTTAACTTTATATTCATGAAACGTAGAAAGTGTCTGAAATAGTTTGAGTTTTATACAAGTTATTATATGGTTGTTCAGTAGTTTATGATGATTTATAAGCAATTGTTTAATTTTTCCCGTTGTCGATAAACTGTGAAGGTAAAATTTTACGATTACAATATTTATTGAACTTATTATATACGTCATAAGACTCATAACATTTCTCATATTCTGATAAGATAAATACTTAACGTTATACTAAAGACTATTCCGCATTATTGGAGTAAGCAATAATTCTGCATAATTTAGTAACACCAAACGTACGTATTCGTTCAAATATGAGAGTCACGCATATCCTTTGTGCATACCGTCGCTTATTGTTACCGGCGCACGCATTACGCTCCGAGTATTATAATTACGTTTGCAATCAAGACTGTTTCCTAATCCTAGGTGCGCAACTAAGTCTTAATACCATGTCCGCTAAATCATTTTCGGAAAAAATACTATCACTGTAACCCCAACAACTATTTTCCTTATTCTAGGTGTTAAACTGCGACAACACAAGCGTCATAACCATGCCTTGCCTTGGAAATCCGCCCAGAATTATCCGGCCAGATAAATCACTAATTTATTATTAGAAACACGTCGTCTTACTTTTTTATGAACGAAAGCCTGAGCCACACCTTTCCTCTTAACTAGTGCCCATATTTTTTGTTTACTTCTAAAGTTACGAGTACAACAGCTTCAGGAATAGTTCAAGCATTTAATTAAATGTGTAATTTTTGTGTGAATGTGTATTCTGCTTGGATGTATTCTTCTAAGGTCTGGATTAAGTGCTATGCCGTTTTTATATGCTACGGTCGTTAAACACGTGTAAGTATTAAAGAGGGTAGAGAGAGTAAAAACATTATTACACAGTGTTTGAAAAGTGTCTAAAACAACTTGTAGTTTAGCTAATTACAATATTTATTTATATAAGGTTTAAAAGTACGATGACATTCCCTGCATTAAGAAATACCTACTATTAGGAATCCACTACGCTGGCCAAGTATGGCTTGGGAGCGGGAGAGACTTTTTAGGTATGTAAGGTTGAAGGTTTCACGATGTCTTCCTTATCTGTACCAGCAGGGGATAAGTATTTCGAATACACACGTAACCTCGACAAGTTACTGGTGCTCCTCCTGGTAAACCCTAGTGCTCTTAAAATATATTGTACTGCTTCACCTGAGTATATTTTTTTCATTTCTTCAATATAGCAATTCAGGCCTAGTTCTAGCAATCAAGTCCAAAACTTATAGTTCGAAAAGGTCCTGTCTAAATTTCGGAGCGATTTTCATATTGTCACCAAAGCAAAAATTAATTAATTTTAAATAAGTACATTATAGGGATACTACAAATATCGGGCCATATCTTGGGAAAATAGGACCCTCACTTAAAGCACCCTTCATTTAGCCACTGAGTGCAAATGACAAAAAAATATTTATGGACTTTAATCTCTGTGATTCTCAACCTCCCTAAAAACTCCTTAAATCCATACCTTTTGAAACGATGTCTGACAAGATTAGAATAGGTGTGCTGGAAGGGAAGGTTCTATTAAATTTGTACCCTTGAAAACTATGATTGTGATAGACACCGATGCTTTAATATTACACATGAATGCAGCCCGGCAACAGCTCAGTAGCGATATGCATTAACATTGGATTTGCATAATTTATTCTGATTGCAAAATTTATAAGCACTATCAATCCTTTACCGTCTAGTGTATTTAGTAAGTAATTAAATACTGTTTTATAATTTTAACACCTGCTAGTTAGATCCCTCACGGCCCGTGAGTCACGGGAAGCATTCGTAATTTGAGCATTACAATGCCGGCTCACTGACTTGCAATGTAACTATCTAAGATCCTTTAACCTGTCGTAATACGAGTGTTACAAGACTCCACCAATAGGATTGTATATAATGTTGATTGGTATTTGTGGCACCACCTAAATACTGTACAGGTCTCTGGTGGAAATGCAACGTAAGGTTTGTATTTTTCTCAGGTACCTACTTATGAAATGTTACAAAGTGTAACACGTTGTAAGATAGATCTGACTCAATTTGAACCCCCATTACATTGTAGACGAATGGTCACCATGAGAGTGATGACGATATACCTAATTTTTATTAAAAAATCAATATCTTTAAATTCATTTATGGGTGGATTAACATGTCATTGCGCTTAATTCTATTTAAAATTAATCAGCTCCTTCCCGAAGCTTGCTTTGATATTTTTTTAAATATGCTATCGTACTTATAGACTAAAATATATTGCGCATAATTTTATAAAGCATCATTTCATTTACAATGCAATCTTCTGCAGCATCATCCTTTCGATAAGACTCTTCTATAAGTAGGTATTTTGTTTTTACAAAAAAACATTTACTTTACCATACCTTGGAGGTATAAACAAAAAAAATCTCTATAACGATATCATGAATTTATCATTATGTAATCACCTGATGAGACCTAGGTCACACACGACGAGTTTAGTGTGAGAGAGAGAGAGAGAGTTAAGTAACACGAAGGCGCATTTTCTAAGGTGAGCGATGCGTCATAGAGCTAGCGCGACCGGTTCCCCCATTATCTGCGGTTAGTCTCTTGCGACAATAGGGCCTTGGTCGAATTCAGAGACTGCGAGCGTGCGCGTTAAGCGTAGAGAACCGCAAACACGGTGTCGCTTTACAAGAACAATGGTGTTATGCACCACACTACATGTGCGTAATTGAAATGCCAACAACTGCACATGCGATGACGTGTCTGCAACATCTTTTACAGCATCATTGTACCTATTAGATGAACATATTATACTTTTTACTGAAAATTATGATACTGTTGTACTTTCGTGTTCTGGGTTTTTATTTTAAACTCTTGATAATTTACTTTCTCCAACTTGAGCTAAAGGTTAACGTTTTTATAAATTACAATTATTGGTTTCACAATGTTTTAATGTAATGGACCTTGATACAGAGAATTTAAAATTATGTCATTTTAGTAATTTCCCTAACTATAAAACCATTGCCACTATTTTGAGCTATATGCCACTAATAGTCTAATTGTAATGAAAACGTATCAAGCGATGTGCGTTGTCTCGAGGCTCTTCACGTGCCGAGAACCCAACAAACTCCCCCGAAAGTTCTAATCCAATTGCTGCGAGTCCATGACAATCTATAATTATATTAGCGTCTGTACCTATGTATCTACCGGTCGTAGTGATAACGACATAGAAGATCGTATTCGCCCACTTTTATAATGTGTAAAAATGGTCTTCTAGAACAAATATGAAAGAAAAGTTTTCTTCATACTTGCGCGTTCTCTGAATTAAAAGTAATTACTTGTCCTCAGCCAAACTAATAATATTTAATGAAAATGGTTAGATATCTGGCAACATATCGACCATTCCCATCAATTAGTCAATTAGTAGAATCATACATTGGTGCCGCTTACAGTTTGTGCCATCTAGGAACGTAAGATCTTTTGCTTCTGGAGCGCGGAAATAAATACAAATTTTAATATAGGAGCAAAGTCGCGTAAAATGTTTAAAATATATAAACAAAAATACTAAATACTTAAACGAATATAAGATTAAATTAAAGGCGATTAAATGAAACATATTTTTTTTAGAAACTCTCCTGGATTTTAAAATATTGCTGATACTTTATATATTATTTAAATTATTCTTTAAATGATTTATTATAAATATAACTAACGTAACCCGTATAGCAGTGTTGGGTCAATCAACTAATTTTTTCAATCAATTGATTAGTCATGACTAATTTAGTCATGAATTATTTAGTCATGATTGAATTAATCATGAGTAAAAATAATAATCATAATCATGATTAAATAAATTAGTCATCAATCATTTAATGATTAAATGACTGATGACTAATTTATTGTATTTTTGTATGATGATTAAACTAAAAAAAATAATTCAGGTGACATAATTTTAGTTTAATTGAACACATCTATAAAACTATAACTGATCACCACATTAAGTGGACTGAAAGAAGATAATTCCATTATTTATAAAATTTGATTTTCAAAACGCGTAGTTTTAAAAAGCAATTTAAATTATTTTAAACTAAATTAGCCCGAACTTATTTTTGCAAATGTGTACCTGTGTAAATTAAAAAAAAAATTAACTGATTCTGTTGTAAAACTAGCTTTAATTAAAAACCTGTGATTAACAAATCAACATTCATGGAACGTAGACTTGAAAAGCTTAGTTTTATTTAACTATTATTTTTAGTCATTAAAATTTTAGTCATGATTGAATAACTAACACTAACACTAATTAATCATCAATCACGACTCATGATTGAATTTTTTTAGTCATTATTCATTAGTCATGACTAAATAATTTAATCTTAATCATCAATCAAACTAAATTTTGCCCAACACTGCCGTATAGATACGCTACTTAGACTGCTGGCTCCTAGACACGAACTGAGCTTTATTTATCGTAATCATCATACTTTTATATGTACCTTGTCGTTTAGCTCAGGTGAGTTTAGATAGCTTGAACTGGTTACCAGTTGTTATTTATGTACATAGTCATTTAAAGCTATGCTCGTCACATTTAAATTATCACCATTTGTATAAAAAGGTAGGCACGCTCGCATGCGATGTTAGAATGATAGAGTATGAATACGACAATAGTCTATTCATAGGGTCCACGAAATGTAAATGAATCGTTTATAAATCTCATGTGAATCAATTTACCTACGTACTTTTTGTAGTATTTTATTGGTACTTAACGCAGTAATTATTGATTTTATAAAATACTGATTTTATAAAAATCTTAACATTAAACGTTTTTTAATTTATGCAATGCATAAACTTGCCTTGACAATGTGTCATACAGTTTCTTACGAACAATCCATAAGGGATAAAATAACAATCAGCGTGATCTTATTCGTCCTAGGGGTAGTATTGTCAGAATAGTATTTAGTCGCAAAGTTTGAATTAAAACCAAGTGTCTTGTTAGGAGGGTCGACCTCTACGGGGCGGGGCGGCGGTTTAGTCCCCGCGCGTCCGTCCGCCAGTCTGACACAAGGCGCGCTCGCGTGCGATCCTCTGCCAAACTGGAGTGTTCCGCAGGGCCGGTATGCTTCGACAACTTAGGAGTTTCCGAGGGTCCCGCCACGGTGGCTTTGCGCCCCGTTGGAGAGGTGGCCGCGCGCTCCGAACCTTCACTACTTCGATTACTTGATACTGAAAAAAGTGGTCAGTTAAGCCGCGCCCGTGATCGTCTCTCTTCTTTTTGTAAAAAACTACGGCGTACCATCAGTGAGTGTACATATTATGGTCTTGATGTCAAATTGTTAATTAATGGCCCCTTAATCGGTCATCGTTTGTGTTCGTCACGCCCAGTACCTATTGCACACTATTTGTGATAAATGTACCTTTGCCATCAACATGTGTGTTCACCATCAATGTTCTAATGCTGCTTTTGTGTTTTGCTGCGACGCGCAGGCGACGTGGATACTCCTAAAAAGACCGAGCTGGCTCCAGAAAAGAAGGCTACCTCCTCGCATCGTAAGTGCTAGATTTGGTGCACATTAGTTCGGCTGTAGTGCCACTGAATCTGTTAGAATTTTCACTCTCATATCACCTTTGGTTAAAGCGAAAATCCTCTGTCTATAACCACTTAAAGCATTTCACCACATAATTAATATTTTTTCTTCTATTGATGTAGTTTCGTCATAGAATCAGTAGTCTCAAGATTGGAGGATAATCGCAGAAATACCAAATAAGAATATTAGCATTTTATCATTTCTGATCTGTGTTCTTTTTGTATTTGTCCTGATTGTTGGTGTTGTAATGTTTGTAGATCGTTATATGGGTTGTCTTGGTATAAAACTAATTCGGTTTTTCATATTACCTTAATTAGTCAGTTTTTTGCTAAATTTACTTACATTCTGTGTGTACGTTTAATATTTGTTACATATTACATAATACTTTAACCTTATTATTGTTTAGATGAGAAATAATCTTTTCTTAAGCTGTGGTTTGTCAGTTGAAATGCTTTTAATTGATTGATTGATGATTTAATTTAATGTATTTATTGCAGACTAGAAGTACGCTAGGGGAGATGTTAGTACAATAGAAGGGAAAAGTTTAATAAACTAAATATATTTGTGTGGTATATTTAACGTTCAGGCATTTTACTCCTGTGTTTAAACTTTACGTCTCGTAACATTTGATTTTCCAAATTAAGCCAGCTTTGGCATATTATATGTTCAGAATAGATAGATAGCAAGCTGTACATGACCGCTGTACGCTGTTGCTCGTGGCTTTATCCGTGTGTGAAGGCCTCTCGTGATTTTCAGTTTATTTTTCGCGATCAACATAAACCGTGATTTAACACGAGAACAAAAACCTTTCTTGTGAATTTCAATACGTTTTCAACAATGAGTCTATTGGTGAAATCCGTATCATAATCCGTTAGTTGATTTTGCGTTTATCGCGGACAGATAGACAGACGCGGCTGGGGGCTTTGTTTTATAATAGGTATGTGATAGTCATGATGTAACAAACACTTTAAAATGAGTATTTAATTTATTTTACATAAATAAAAAACACCAATTTATCATGATTGTGAACTAATAACGTGACCTAAACCTAGGTCAGATTATTAGTTAAGGCCATCGAAAATAAACTGATTATATCTAGGTATTTTACGAAAACTTTAAATACAGTTACAAAAAAAAAACAACTGTAAACTCAAGCTGCTTTTCAAAGTTCTTATTTGAGAACAAATCAAAGCTTTAAACTTTCGAGCACGCGAAACACCTCTCACTGTAAGGCAAAGGTCTGCTCTAAACTCCTACGTCGGTCACGATCCTCGGCCATTTCCGACTAACCATCCAGACGTAATATTATTTAAATTGAATTAAGAAAAAAAAGGTGCATGCTACACATACCTAACTAACTAAATGTAATGCTACATCATTTTCACTCTGGCAAGTGCCTGCGATAGTTGAGGGTGTACATAGTTATTTTCATAATTTATACTCCATTTTTTTTATCACGTTTTCATAACAACCTTTATAATTATCATCATGGTTTTTCGAACGAAGACCATATCATCTCATTTGTTATAATTGACATGAGAGACCAGAAAATAGACTAATAGCTTAAAAGCAGATCAAAATCAGTTGTAATCAGTTTGCCAAATAGTTACCAATCTACCAATGACTAGCATTGTATGAAGTTGGCCAATATTAATAGTAATTGAATTTGATCTAAAATTATTTTATTTAGTAAATTGTTGTTTACCTCAACATAATGAGTGTGAATCGGTGTTTTATATGGTTTTATTGTACCCGATGAACTCAATATGACTTAGTTTCAATTAAAACGTCAAAAAAGTCTTACGCCTTATCTGAGGCACAAAAAGTGTTATTGACGCAAATAAAAAAGTGTTTTGTGTAAAGTGTTGTTATTGGTGGTGTTAGTTGCGGAATAGTCGGCTACGCTCAATTATTTTCCGTATTGCTTCCTGTTTGTGGACACGTGAACGTCTGCACTTGTAAACCGCGGCGGAACGAACCTTCGTCTTTACTTTCTAATGTATTTATGTTCATGTTCTAAATAATTCACACCAACACGCCACGTTACCGTTACCATTTTGTAATATATTATGTCTGTTAAGATTAAAGTATTGCAGTTTGCACCGCTGACGTATTTATAACAACCATAAACGGTTTTCGCTAGATTAAAACTAGCAGGTGACTCTTTAGCAATCGGACAGCCGATTTGGCGCTGAAGCTTTAAATAAACTTATCATCACTATCCGACAAATATTGTAATAGCAGTGTACTTAAAATTATCTATTCCAATAGAACTAATAATACCTTATATAAATTGAAAGCCGTAGTTAGATAAAGAGCTGATAAACAAGGGTGGAGTGCCATTGGGCTTGCGTCAATAAGGGTTGCTATGGGTGTGGCGGCAAGGCAGCACATGCTCCGAGTTCAGGGTGGGCATGATTGATATCGCTATTCCCCATTGCTACCACCAGTCCCAGTACATTTACTCAATGCAATTATAGAATGACGTAAACACTAGCTATCTTCATTTATGTTTAACGACAGTTCTTTGTGATTTACATACTCGGCCTTACAAATTTTTAATCACTGCAGTTAGTCCACTGAATAGCATGTTACGTATAAGTATCGATCAACGTATCTATAGTAATTGGTAGACGCCGAAACCATAAGTTATTTAAGCGAAGTGTTTGCTAGTGTCTGGAACTTTTTTACGACAGCTCAATATTTATACAGACAGTAACAGTTTTATTTGCGCGTTGTATTTTGCAATTTCAGGGATACAAAACACAACGTATCGAAATCGCGATTGATATAAACCCCGCGCTTTCGCATCTATCATAGTTAATCACAATTTGTACATCCACTTAGTCTAAAAAAAGAATTGCTCTATAGGTAAATATTAAATACAAACGAGGCGTATTTTTGGGACAGATCTATAAATGTGTTGGCTATTGTATCAGAACATAAAGAAGTAGAGTGCCTAAGTAACGACGTTTTAATGAGCTGGTGTTAATTTAATCACGGATTGCCTTAGTTTGTAACAACGGACTGTAGCATATTTTATGAAACAAAATAGATGTCGATTTCCTCGCATATTAATGAGTTCGAACGTAAACATTTCAATGTTATTGATACCATGTACTTGTTAAAGATAAACATTTGCGTTAATAATGGTTAGTCTAATGATATGATGTGCATGGTTACCGTAAACGCAAAATGTGCGTTTTATTAACTTTGCCATATCTGTTTGGCATACTCTATTACGTCACTGTTTGACCTTAATTGATGCTTTGATAATATAATCTAACTGTTACGAGTAGATGATAAGGAAAACAAGAAGTTTATATGTTAGAAATTCAAGCCTTATAACAGAACTGTGAGAAAAGGGAATACATATTTAATTTACAACAATTTTCCACATCTTTGTCGATGACTAGGTACATAAAACATAAAAAATGAGTCTGGAAATTGGTTATAAAAGACGAAGTATTTCTAGCATTAATTACATAAATAACACTTATTGGCATTGTGGCACTAGACGATAGTAAGTCGACGACGATTGCCATTAGTTCGTTCATTTAGCTTACTTTTGTACATTTTAAATCTACATACTATATTTAATTTCCCCGTGGAGAAGTCACTTTGTTCGTTTAACTCTGAAGCGACCCGTTCGACCGTTAATAAAATGTGGCATGCGTTCATCCTGGTGGTCACTCCTGGACAGCCGTAAATACGCTCATTCGCGTACACGTCCCTTTTGCGTACGTCTGCCCGCTAATTAGATAGTTCAAGACTTCGATTTTATTATCTGTAGTCTTGTCATCAACCTCATCCAGATGGTTATGACTTTATTAAAAATGGTATAATTTTAGAAAAATTGTTTAGCTCTGTATATTTTAATTTCTAACACAATTTTTTTACCACATAGATGTGATGGAAAGCCAAATAAAATACATTATGAAATATAGTTTAAAAGACATTTCAGTCAGTGAAGGTTAGTCCAGTAACAAAACGCATATGGTGTTTTAACGAATTACATAAAATTATCCAGATAAGAATGTTCTATACATACAGTCGCAGTCTTATTTATTAAGGGAAATTACAAGTAAATAACACATATTGTATATGTTCGCTGACGCCATTTTTTACTGTCAGTGAAATGGATTCGTTTACGTCACTACTCAATTGCATTAGAGAGGCCATTCAATCTACTGTGGTTCAATTTTAATTCTGATATATCGTTAACTTAGCTTCTGGAAAATGTTGATATACTCTATTACTTTTAAATTATTAGGAAATAATCATTTTTACATTTAAAAAATTACGACTTAGGACAAAGTGTAAAATATTTTAGGATAGACCTGATGCGATTTTTATAAGATTTTCATTCTACCACTGTCCATGTGGTCCTATACATGTAGGTTAATTTATCGCAATATCTTAAGAATATAATCTTTGTATTTTCCTCGTAGTTAGCACTCTGGATTAATAAAGGTGTTTAATTCTCAAATAGGGTGTCACAGATGCTAAGGTAATAAACGTATTGTCTTTAAACAATGTTGTGGTGATGTTTCAGGCAAGGACGGCTCAAAGGTGACGACCGTGGTAGCGACGCCGGGGCAAGGCCCCGACCGGCCGCAGGAGGTGAGCTATGCTGACATGAAACTCATCGGAAACGGCAGCTTCGGCGTCGTCTACCAGGCCAAATTATGTGACACCGGCGAGCTCATTGCCATCAAAAAGGTGCTCCAGGACAAGAGATTTAAGGTGAGTAGATGTTGCTTTATTTATACATGGGCGAGTCTGTTATGTAACATGTATTTCATACAATACAATATCGTATATTCCAGATACATATTAATATACTTACATAGTATTTTTCCTTTGCAAAGACTCTGCGACATAATACAGTACAATAGGTTTCCAACTTTGCATATCAAGTGCTAAAATCAATCTTGTGAGACTACAAGGTCAAGGATACTTTTTATATGACGCCTTTAGTATTGCTTTCAGAGTATAATACACTGTCACGTTATGACTGCAATATACTTAAAAAAATGAGTTTTACAGTTGTGTTGCTACAGTAGTAAATATAGCAAAGTAATTCATTACTTTCGATGTTTTACAGAACCGAGAGCTTCAAATCATGCGACGACTGGAGCATTGTAATATTGTCAAATTGAAATATTTCTTTTACTCCAGTGGGGAGAAGGTGAGTGTTTTCGACATATTTAACGTTCCCATATTAATATGCTGTGTCTAATATTTTTTATAAAATACTTTAAATATCTTTATTCTATTTTAGTAGCCTATGCCCATATTTATTGTAAAAGTTGAGACCATCAGTTAGAGGGGTCTATCAAATAGAAAGGAGATATCTCATATGCTATATGTATGTGTAGCGTTTGGTCACGGCGGTTCTACGATGATGATAAAACATGTTCTTGTCTAAATTAGTTGGGCCTGTTCATTTCGACGAGTTGTCTGTTGATGGTTGAAGCTTATTCGGATATCGTAGGTGTTTCAAGCTTATTCGTGAACCGATGTTATGTTTAATTTGTGTTTATTTTATATTGAGATGATGTTGGCGTGCTTCTTTAGTATATTAACATGATATATCTCCTTTAGACTTCCTTCTTCAATATACGAGTCTGATAATAATGTGTTTTGATTTGACAAAGTTATATTTTAGTTGGCTTTATTAAGGGTGTATTATTTGTGTGTTTTATTTGGGGGAAGGCGGCAGTGCCCGCAGCAGTGAGCTCAATGTTAAACGCAATGCAGTCTCTTGATGTCGCAGTACGTTTATGAATCAATTAGATTGTTGCGCTAGTGTGCTAACGCACAAATTAGGCCTACCAACTCTGACTGTGGCTACCGAACAATATTTTTGGTGTGCGATTTGCATGTAATCAATTTGTCTGATTGGTTAAGAAGTATCGTTCGGTATCCTTGGAAGTCCGGCAAACAGTTGTGTGCATACATGATTTATTGAGAGCAAGTCTTAATCACGTCATGAGCCGTAATCTTTCAGCCATGAGCTTTTACATCTGAACAGGTCGATGCCCACTATGTTCTTCATCATCATCTCATCCTTAACTTGTTCTGTATTGCGTCATCTAAGTTGTGTTTATATGATTCTAACTACTGCTTGCTTGTTACATTTCGTTTTCTTACAGACAGCTTCAGTGTTCCATTGCCATGTACGTGGTTTATTTGCACTCGCCTGTGAAAACAGCAAAGTATTCTTTACGCAAAATACACGCACACTAAAAATCTTAAACAATGTTACAATTAACTAGAGAATCCATCGGTTAGGTCCAATATTTATGTCTATGTCTAGTGTTCACTTAGATTTGTCTGATCCGTGTAATTATATTATATTATGTATTACTTTCTTCGAAAGATTCATCTTTTTTATCCGTCAGGATCTGTATCGATTAGGTATTAATATCAAAACTCGTAGAAAACTAAATATTTATGCTAACCTTGGCTCGCCTTATAGATATAGCTAGAGAGGTCATATAACAAAACTGAGAACAGTCAAGGTAAAACTGAACTAAATATTAAAATTTTGCATTCAGTGCACACAGTGATTTAATTATTAAGGTCTTGTAATTCTCAACTGTATATAGTTATTATAGAAAACACCTAACCATATTTTTCGTGTGTGTAGTTCAAGGTCTGACTTTCAACAGTGGATATCACAGTTGTGTAATCTAGAGCCAAGAACCTTTGGATTACAGCCAACTTTGAAATCTACTTGTCCGGTTAATAATTATTTTTCAACTTTCCCTTTTGTGTTCCGGAAAATCTCAGAACAAGATTTTTCCTTTTACCTATTTTTTATTATGCATAATTTAGTTTTATAAAATATTAATAATATAGAAGATTTTTGTTTTTTTTGTATGTACTTAACATTTTGTTGATGAGGCACATTTTCTCGTTTTAGTTACTTGCAGAACTTAATATTTTACCTTTCTTTAAATAAGAAGACATGATACAGAAGTTTGCCAATTTTCAAGTTGTTATTTACAAAAGCATCGCGCTAGGTACATGAAAGATTATGGCCGTGAACATCGCTACAATGTACCTATAAATTGAGTCTCTCTATTTCAGAAAGACGAAGTGTACCTGAATTTGGTGCTGGAGTATATACCCGAGACTGTGTATAAAGTGGCACGTCATTACTCCAAAGATGAACAAACCATACCCATTAGTTTTATAAAGGTGTGTATACTGAACTAGATCACAAGTCTAAGAAACAATACAGATGGACTAACATGTATTTTCCATTCTAGCTATATATGTACCAGTTGTTCAGAAGCCTGGCGTACATACATTCGTTGGGCATCTGCCACCGAGACATCAAGCCACAGAACCTACTCCTCGACCCGAAGACTGGCGTACTCAAACTGTGTGATTTCGGCTCGGCAAAGCACCTCGTTCGTGGCGAGCCCAATGTTTCGTATATTTGCTCGCGATACTACCGCGCTCCAGAACTCATTTTTGGCGCCATAGATTACACCACTAAAATCGGTAAGCAATATCATTCATACAATCCTAGTTTTGTGCAACTCTTTACGAGGTGAATGCTCCAAGTGTAGCGTATTACATTAGGAGGACAATTATATTGTGCTCTACATATCATAGATCTAGCTTGAACGTCGATGAACACAACCTACTGATGTTTACCTTACGCCAGTATGATGTCAAATGGATTACGAAAACAATAATACAATGCACCGATGTAAAGCGTTTAGTATGTGTCAATCGCTGCTGATAATTAGATTGTAGGAAAATAGATCCACAATTGTGGATATATTATCTGCATCAGAGTATGTTTGACTGATTATGGTATCTTTATAACGAAACGTAGTTTGTGCAAAACGGTATGGTCATTGATCGATATTGACTACAATAAGCCTTATTGTCATTTATTCACGCCACCATAGCTGTGAAAACCCTGTCACGGTTATCGACTCAATAAACTTCGATCTTATTTGATAATATCTGTCCTATTACATTCTTTCAGCGATATCACATGCTAACTTAGTAACATATGAAGTTGCTGCTCAAACATGTATTTTTATTTTATCATCACATGTTGATACATCTGTAGATAAATATATCGGTAATCGTAACTCTATATCTGTAGATACAATGCGTTGTCGAGCCATTGTTGTATTATAAACATTTTTACCCGACTGCGGTGAAGTCACAAGGATAACGCTTTAATGTAACGTTATATTTCATTGAACTGATGGCAAAGATTTCTAATAAATAACAAAAACTTAAAGTTATGGCGCAATATGACAATAACCGAAAATATGTTTTCGAACTCAGAATCCGGAGGTTTCTAAACCTAAAAATGCAAATTACTTTGTCTTTTGTAGTTTCATAATATTAATATAGCAGCATCATCTATGTTATAGATGATCCCTCCTAGTCTGTTTGTACATGTGATAGATAAACGATGCATATGTTATTTCATTGCACGCTTCAATCTATTTACACCAATTACTTCTGTTGTCGTAATATAGGTAAAATTAGTCCACTATTTTTTAAAAGTTTAGGACGAAACCATCTATTGTAAGCTGGAATGTAGGTTCGACGAAACTTGTACTATCTCTACTCTACCATCGTACATTTTCGGTACTTTTTGTAACCTAACTATGAATCCGGTGATTTTCTACTGGTTTTAACACTCGTAATCTATTTGTGCAGATGTATGGAGCGCTGGTTGCGTAGTAGCAGAATTATTATTGGGTCAACCAATATTCCCTGGCGATTCTGGCGTTGATCAACTGGTTGAGATCATCAAGGTAACTTTTATTCATCATAAAATTCAAAACACATAATTTAAAAAATAATGTGTTTTGAATTATTTATTTAAAATTATTTTACTGTTATCTCAATGTGAGACATAGAGACCATATCCAAATTATACGTTTATCGAGCTTTGTTTAATGTTTGTATATTTTTTTCCTCTAGGTACTAGGTACACCAACACGAGAACAAATTCGAGAGATGAATCCTAATTACACAGAATTCAAATTTCCACAAATCAAGAGCCACCCATGGGCTAAGGTAAAGAGAATTCATTTTACTATAATATTCCTATTTTAATGAAAATATAAAGTAAACCAAGATATTAAAATCATGCTTGTCCATAACTACAATTTCGACATTTTCATTCCTAAATTTTCTTGTGTTAGTCGACATTGAGTCCAGTACCATCGACATTTGCAGCATTTCAAAATTCAAGCAACAAATCCCTTTCATTTCAATGTTTTAACTTCATTGAATGTTGTTTTTAAATTCACAAGTCTTACGTGTCGCAACTTTTTATAAAATTTGTCATAATATGAGCAATCCAGTCACAGTATGATATTTCATCACTACATAGTATAAAACAAAGTCGCCCATTTTGTCTGTAGTCCCTTCGTATGCATAAAACTTTAAAACTACGCAACGGATTTTGATGCGGTTTTCACTAATAGAAAGAGTATTTTCTCCGACAGGTTTTTATATATAATTGAAATACATTGAAACTATATTAGCTGAGTTATAGCGATTTATGTCCAAGAAGTCAGAAAAAAAATCTAATTGAAGATTGCATTTGTGCGTGCGCCGCTTATACCGTTGGATACAAGTAAGAACAATGTATAGCAAAAACATTGGTCTTTATTAGTTCTACAAAAAAGTCCGCGATGACATATATCCAGCTTTTTTATTTAAGTCACAAAAACTACTTTTCTGTAATAAAAAAACATTTAATTCGTTGGGTGATGTTTAACTGGTGATATAACCAATAATACATATATCCTTATCAAAATAAGTAAGTTCATCATCACGAGCATTTAATTTAGATTATTTTTGCAGTTTACAGTGTGTTATTTAGACATATAGTTTAGGAGATATCACGATATTAGTATTGCGGCACGGTACGGGCCGGCCGCGGCGGCGGGGGCAGTAAAAGTAATAAAATGTAGAATGTAAATAATTTTAAAAGTAAACAAGAAAATAATAGTTAGATGTATATAACAAAAGTATGTAAGTACATAAAAAAAAAACAAAAAATTTAAAAAAACGGTACATAAAAAATAAATAATATTAAAAAGTAGGTACTACGACTTTGATCTATACATATAAGACAAAAAAAAATCTGTACATTACTTAAATATTTTTTCCAAAAACTGATAGGGGGGGCGATCAAAGAAGAGTCACAGAAACCAAAAAACATTTTAATATTTTAAACGCGGTTAAGGGAAAGAGAAGTTATTGTGAATTGAAAATTAGTATCCAATATGTGTTGGTGCGTTGACTGTATTTGTCGAAGTAGCGGGATACACGCAAACGAAGTTGCGCGGGTCAGCTAGTTCATTTTATAATTACCACTCTATGCGACTCTCTCCCATGGAACATTGTGCATTGGACAGCAATCTTATAATATTAGGACTCGTAATAACAGTAAATTCATAAGTTGTCTTTTTACCTACGCAATCTACAGCACTTTAATGTCAAAGGGATTGTAATGATATGTAAAATAAGATATTAAAAGCGCGCGTCATTGCAGTACATGTTGGAGCGTATGTCCACGCCCAAGTGTGCCACTGACCACCAGCGCATCCGAGTAAGATATTGAATCTAGATGCCTTCATTATAATGTCTTATTACATTTTAAATCGTATTTAGTTACCTGCAATGTAATAAGTAAACGAACCCAAAAATTCTTTCGGACAATAAAAATGAAGTCATCTGGAGTAAATAATTTTGAATTTTCGAAATAGCCTTGGCATGAGTTGATCAGAATGCCACATTATAACTAATCGGTTTAAGCTGTTTCTTACTGCAATTTGTTTGTTGGTGTTCAGTGTGCATTCGTACTCTGTGCGACTCTGTGTCCAGTTTGTTTCTCTCACATAACGACGTGATCAATATTTCAATACTTATTACGAATCTCTTTAACGAACATAATGGATGCAATGTTTTAGGAACAAACTTGCAGCGTGGCACTCGATCATTATCTCTACTCTTCACCACTAGGTTCGACTAAATCACTTCATCGAGAGACCCAATGATTGTGCTCTAACCATTAACCCTGTAAATAGCGGTAGGTGGGTAGTGGGTAGTGTCGGTACAGCGGGTACAGTGGGTACAGTGTCGTGGTCCGCAGGTGTTCCGCGCGTGCACGCCGCCGGACGCCATCTCGCTGGTGTCGCGGCTGCTGGAGTACACGCCGGGCGCGCGCCTGTCGCCGCTGCAGGCCTGCGCGCACAGCTTCTTCGACGAGCTGCGCGAGCCGGCCGCGCGCCTGCCCAACGGGCGCCAGCTGCCGCCGCTGTTCAACTTCACGGAGTACGAGCTGAGCATCCAGCCGTCGCTCAACGACTTCCTCAAGCCGCGCGCGGGCGGCGCGGCGGGCGGCGCGGCCGAGGCGGGCGGCGCCGAGCCCGAGGCGCCCGCCACGCCGGGCTGCGCCGGCGCCGAGCCGCGCTCGTAGGCGCCCGGCCGCCGCTAGTGATACTTACTTTCGTGTTGGCCATCGGGAAAATTACATGCATAATAGGTGTTTTCGGCGAGTAATCGTGTGATACTGTAGTGTAATTGTCGATAAAGCTTGAGCTGTCGTAGTCGGTAAGAAGGGTAAATCCGTTGTAGATTCTAAACCGTCGCGATGTGATTACTTTGTACTTTTGTAAGCTCAAATTGTCCCCTTATGTACATACCTTATATGCTGAGTTTGAATGTTTATTTAGTAAACGACAGATAATTACCGTCTGGATAAATTGTTTTGTTTTATTTACATTTTAATATCTCGTCAGTTTCTGTTATATCTGTAGTCTAAATCTTAATGATTTCGCTTATATCTGTAGCCTTTATGTACTCGGTGTGAGACGTTTTATCATAGAGAGAGGTTAGTCACCTGTTTGTTTCACTTGAATCACCTATCGAGGGGTAGACACATGATACTTACCTTGCTTGGGCCGTGTAATCAGTAGGGAAGACATATTCAGTAGTGTATTTAGAGTATTTATTGTTGGAAAGTATCACTAACTCGAGAAACTTTTACGAAGCGTACGCCTAGTGTTATTTCAACGATGAAACTTAGCAAGCGGAATATTTGTTGCAACCATAGAACGCATTGTAAATTTTTATAACTAGCGTAAACTGATCTCTCAAGATAATTTATATTAATGATATGATATCTCAGAATATTTGTATAAACAACTCAGAGGATATAAATTTTAGATGTACTACACATATATATTTGTTTTTTCGGCAACTTCTATGTGAAACATTTTTTTGCTGTGTATTTTAAATTATCCAATGCTGGATAAATGTAATGTACCTATTTAATAGCACTGTCGGTGTCCTAATTATAACGACATAGTTTTTGGATAATATTGTATTCTATATTCAATAAATGATATTTCTATTATATGAAATTTGTCATTGAGAACACTATGGTTATTAGTAGTCATTTATGGAACGATGTTTAATAATGGTAAAATTTCATTGTCATAGTTTTAAGTATTCGAGTAATTTCATTTTGCACTTCGATTTTGAATACCGTTACAAATTAGAAAAGGTTAAAACCTTTTAAGTATAGACTAACAAAATCTTTTCTTCATGGTGTAGAAGTAGCCTAAACACAAACTTATCGGTGTAATATTGCACCACTATTTAGAATGAATCAAACCTGGCATAAATATTCAAATTAAAGGCAGCTGAAAAGCACTGTACTTCATATAAAACAATATTTAAAACTTTTTTGGACCAACTTGTAGACATCAGCTTTGCATGACATAATTTTGTAACAATACCCAACTACTAATCATTATTTCAGTTTAAATACTGTTACATTCTCACTAAAGTAATTTTACGCGCTTAGCTGGTAAATGTAACATTAATCACCCGTATTTTTCTAGACACAAAACCAGGGCCCGACCATTAATTAATTATAACGTATCATTTATTGTGTACCAACATGTTAACAGGTCAGAGAGCTAAACTCTGTCTTTCACTAGCGTGTTCAGCGGCGTGAAGACGACCCTATTTCTAGTTTCACTGGGCTCTCAGCTTGATGAAAGATCGAGTTCAGCGATAGTTATACCTGTATTACTTATAAATTATTGTACTTTAAGAAGGCGCTCCGCGCATCGCTTTGAAATCACATAATAGTGGATCTTAGTTTTTGTCGTTAAGGCTATTAATTTGCTGGAACATCCATATAATTCGTGTAAATATATTATAATTATCTTTATGGTACGACTCTTGAGTGACGCGTGTCGGTGACAGCGGAGTGGCGAGCGCTGTGTCGCCACGATACCGCACCGGACTCAGTAAGAGACAGTAGTTTAGATATTACATGTATTTTATTAAGTCTATCTATCTAATATGAATTTTGTAATCGACGTTGCTTCTTAAGACCTTCTGTGTAAAAAGTTATAAGACATACTAGTGACCTGAATATTTGAAGCGATGTTATTAAAAATCTTTATCCCACTGAATTCTCACTTTCACGATTTGCGTGCACATTTACAACATGAGAATTTTCCGTAAATGCATAGTTGGAAATGGAGTTATGACTTATTATATAAATTATTTAAAGTAAAATTTTTCTTATTACTGTAATAATATTAAATTTAATAGTGAGTGAAATTTGTATTTTGTTTTCATATTTGTTTTACTGAATTTAAATACTTCATAACCCTCATATCGTTGTTAGTTATGAATGAAAATAACATAATTATTAAAAGTAAATAATTAAATGAATAGTAAGCATGGCTTTTTATTTTACATAATGTATATCTGTATGAACCCTCTTTTTGGTTCTATTTATTTTAATTTCAAATACAGTTTTATCTTGAACTGGCAGATAGTCTATTTTAAAATACGTTTTGGATTATTTAGATAGCTATAATAATAGGTGTCGCCAAAAAACTTGAACATACATATGTGGTGTTTTAGAAAGCTAACTAAACGTAGACCCAGAAGACACTCAGTTGACTGTTTTATCTATCGGGCGATCGAAGCGGACTGACCATCGCCATTGCGGCCTCCGAATTCTTTCCAACCGGAATAAAAATTATGATTAAACGAAACTGTTTAAGTTTTTCGGCGGCACCTATTAGTGACTTCTGTGTAATATCTTTTTGATCCGGGAGTTAACAGGGCACAAGTGCCATATTGGGTGGGTAGAACCTGTCGTCCTGTCTTCAGGTGAAGACAGTACCTATGCTACAATTTGATCTTTAGGATAATGTTGAGCTGTGGATCAGAAAATTTTACATGTGGAGAAGTCTTTTGTCTACACTGCGCAGGATTCGAAAGACTCGCTGAAAGTTACTCGCTAAAAAATTAGGCAACTTGCCTAATTTATGGAAACGCGATAGGAAGTCTGATGGCAGTCATAGGCTTGTTTTAATGAAATGGCGAAGTCTACTTAAGCCTAGTCCGTTCGTTAGTCTTATACGGACGAGGCTTTGCAGAACTTTTGACACAAAGGGTTGCTATTGTTGCAGAGAATCTGAAATGGCCACACAAAGCCCTTCTTATAAGAAAATAAGACCATAAATGTTTGCCTTCTAACAGTGTGATTAAAAGCTACATAACTATATTGTAGAGTTATTATATTATAATGATTTGCACCGTTTACAATCAGTAGGTACCCTACAGTAAAAATAAGCTTGTTCAGCATTAGTGAAGGCGTAAAAATTGTAGCATTAATACAGGTGTGGTCAGTCTGATTTACTCAATTTGCAAAACGTACCCTATTAATTCGGAATATTATGGATAACACCACTTTTTTGTAACGGATGGTAAATTATAATTACAAGTAAAGTAAGCAGTTGCAGCAGCAAAAGTTTAACATTGCTAAAAATGTGGTTCGATAAGATATAGCAATATAGCAAGTAGTGGCTAGTGAGGTGACGCTGAACAGGATTGCTTGCAGACTTAAATATTACAGTAGATATGGAGCATACTCAGGCAAACTTATTGTATTTGGGATGGACGTCGTTGCTTTGCCATAAAACATTCTACATTAAAGTATTTAGAATTTTTCGTGGTGCTGACGTTGCAAACACTTAATACTAAATTAACCATTTAGTCGAATAACATATGTTGAGATCGATCAAAGATAAATCTCCTCTATTATTAACATCAAGTCAACACAGCATTACCAACTGTCAACTGTCAGAAACTGACGAAACTGTCAAATTATCTTGTTGACTTGACTGACGGTGTAATTGCAGTGGAATAAACTGCGATTGTTTTATTTATTGAAACAATGCAAATTCTTATGGATGTCTAATAATTCTATTAAATTGTGCATATTTATTCCTAAGAGTAATTGAATTCCTGAACAATAGTCAGCATCTTCAATTTCTTGATCAGTGTTATGGGCGGAGTATTATCCTATTTTTTTTAAGGTGTTTAAAATAATTGATAAAAATGCATGAAGCTTACGAGGTGTCCCACTTGCTCAATGCAACGGTTCAAATAGAAGCTATAGCCGCTTATGGTAAGTAAAGACATCATAATATAAAAATAATATTTTTGTTGTAGATGGTACATAAACATGTAAGAGAGAAGATTATGTTATGACTCATCATAAAATTGAGTAAATAAAAACTATAATAGATATTGAGCATTTAAAGCAAATTTAATATTCCCAAAATCTTTAATACATTAGAGCAAAGTCATAGTTTTTATCTGTAACAAATAGGTAGCTATGTTCACAATATATAAAGCTAGTAAAAGAGCAATGCATAAGTGTCTCTCATTCTCAGTATGTGTAGTGATACATATGTTGTCTACAGGCATACTTTCCTTTTTTTTATTGACTAACATAGTTTAAGTGCTAAACAATTTAATTTAAATAGCAGTTTAAATGCTTTATCTGTACTTAGTTGACCTTAAAGTATTGTTGGTAAACATACCTTTACACATAGCTTCAAACTGTGTGTATGACATTTTACCACATACTTGAATGATCTCTTAGTAGACATATTGATCCTACAGAGTATGCAGGTCTGCTGACAAAATCTTAATAATAATTTGTCTTAAAGATCTGGTTAAAATGTAACATACTGCATATGTTTTAAACTTGAGAGTAATTTTTATTACTTACCTTTTTTAATTTTTCAGACAACAATCTGTTATTGGGCACAAGACAGGGTCATTTGTTGATGTACTCACTATCGATGACAAATGGCAATCAGAAATATGAGTTGCAACTCCTTCGCTATTGTAAAAATTTCAGTAAGAAACCTATCCAACAAATAGAAGTTATACCTGGTAAGCTCCACATATTATTATTCTCTATAAGTTCTTCTCTGATCCCTGCCTACCCTTATGGGAAGGTGTGATTTTATCTATGTACTAGCTGACCCGCGCAACTTCGCTTGCGTCACATAAGAGAATGGGTCAAAATTTTCCCCGTTTTTGTAACATTTTTTATTGCTCCTATTGGTCGTAGCGTAATGATATATTTCAAATCGGACCAGTAGTTCCTGAGATTAGCGCGTTCAAACAAACAAACAAACTCTTCAGCTTTATAATATTAATAAGTATAAGTATAAGTATAGATGTATAACATCTGTCTCAAGGTAGACAGAAGTAGAAATTTGAAATTCATTTTTTTTATATTCATTTAGATAATTTATACATGATGTAAGACTTGGTCCATTTAGTATGACTACTCATTCAACAATCAATTGCTTAAAAAAAAAATACTATGAGCATTATTAGGTTTGGAAATTTTATCCTACATAATGGTACCTTGGCAATCATTATAAGTGAATTGTACTGTAATATAATTCATCTTAATTTTACAGAAGACAATCTATTGCTGTGCTTGACGGATAATGTTCTATCAACATATAATATAAATGGAGTTAATTTTCCATTAGTAAAAACATTTGAACAAACAAAAGGTGCTTCGTTATTTGCATTAGATAATAAGGTAAGATGTCTTATAATATTATAATGTTGCTATTTAAAAAGAATGAATCAATTATTATCTATAACTGGAATTTATTCTTACTTTTGTTGTAAAGGAATACTTTGTGTTGATACTTACCATATTGTGCCTTCTCATAAGATGACATATAACTGTATACTGTTCAGTTTTATGTGACAAAGGACATTGCTATCATCTGGGTGATTTTAAACTATTCATATTAAGAATGCTGTAACAGGAGGCCTGTGATGCCAGATCTAGCCAGAGTTCTACAATCCAGATATTTTTGTGCTTACTCTTTATCACCAAGTCAATCAATGACATCATTTAATTTATTATAATTATATTTTCAGCCCACTACCTCAATGACTGGTGAATCAAAATCTCTTGTTCGTCTCTGTGTTGCCGTCAGAAGAAAACTGCAACTGTACCAGGGGATTAATGGAGAATTTAAACAGCACTTGTATGATTTCACTATACCTGATGTGCCTAAAGTTATGGCGTGGGGTCAGCAATACCTCTGTGTTGGATTCAAAGCTGATTATGTGTTATATGATGTAGGTAGATTTAAAACTATTAATTGTTCTTGAAAAAAGAAACTGCTAGAAGCAGCATTCTAGGTGTTTTTATTTATTTTTTCCCTTTATGTAGCTAGGAATTTACGATTATCGTTAATGTTTATGTTCAATCTCTATGTAAATCCTATAAAATTATCCCCTTCCGTGGCTTCCGTTGCTTAATGTACTCATGTTACAAATTATTCGTTATTAAAAATATTTTTTATTACCTAAAAACAATGTCCTGTAAACATATTTGTATAACCTGGAAACCTCATAAACTTTTAAATGTTCAAATTTTTAAATAGTTTCTAAGAAATAAAATACGAATTAATCAAAATTGTATTACAGCTCTCATCAGGTAATCCTAAAGAATTGTTTCCAACAAGCAGTTCAAAGGAGCCAACAATTGCGAAGTATTCAGAAACATCATTTCTACTCGGTCGTGATCAGACATCTGTTCTTGTAGAAGAAAGTAAAGATGCTAAAGATGACACTGACAGCAAAAAGAAATCCAAAGAAATTGAAATAAAGAAAACTATAAAATGGTCAGAGGCTCCTATTGGTGTTGGTAAGAAATTTTACAGACTACTAATAATATACTAGTTTTCCGCCCGCTGCATTGCCCGCGTCCCAAAAATCCACTCTTAGTGCTCCTTTACACTTCCTAAGGAATCTTCATACAACATTTAAACTTTCTACGCGCAGTACTTTCGGCTGTGTGTACTGTCACTGAGTGAGTGACTGACTGACTGATGGCAACCCATCACTCAGTCAGTAACTATTAATAAGATTCTTCTTTTTCAAAAGTCACCCAAAACTTTTCCATTGGTCTCTCGGCTAATACCTGCCCTGCAGATAGTTGTCCAAGTCGTCACGCCAACCTTTTCTTGCCTTGACGTCGTCTTCGACATTCAGGCATCCATTGCATAACAATATTTGCCCAACTGCCAACTCTAAGTTAGGCCGGATTTACCAATATTCGATTTGATTGGCGATTCCTCTTTATGGGCTAATTGATAAAAAGTTAATAAAGTTTTCTTTGCAGTTACCTCAACCTTGTTTTGATTGTAACAATAAGAATAGCATTCAGTCATACTACATTTTTTCTGTTACAGTGTGGGACAAGCCATTCGTTTTGGGACTACTATCAGACCAAGTTATAGTTCAAGCAGTGGAACCAACTCTGTTCATACAAACATTACCTGAACTGACAAAAGCAAGACTCATGTATAGGTAATACATTCTTCAGATTTATTTATAATAGGGTTTATAATTTATTTATACCAGTCAAATCAGACCACTCTTTATAAAATGTCAAAAACACATTTTAGTATAGAAATACGGTGTAGTGGCGTCAGTTTCGTATTGTCATTGGTATTAAATGAGTGCCTAATATAATGTTTCAGTCATTATAACTTTGTTTTTTTCGTAAATAATGTTACGAAAAAAATCACATAGACTGAGCTTTTTAGATTACCTTTTACGAGAACAAGTTTAATAATTTTTCGTTATCCCAGTCAACTACCTAATGATTTAAATATAAGTATTGTTGTATTAATATAGGAAATGGATATAAATTCCAAATATGGATATATTATATGCTATTAACATTTTATCGCTTTAAGTTATCGTAACGGATATTATATTAATTATTTATAATTCTATTAAAACTTGTATCACTGATTTTTATATTATTTAAGTACACTATACCATTTGAACTTATTTAACGAAAAGAAACTCGTCTGTTACATTTATTTCTTCTACTATTCAAAAGAAAATAATATTATTTCTGGATTTGCAAAAATAAATGTGATTTGCTACTTTGATATTTCTGTTTCAGATGTAAACGAGGATTGATATTTGTGTCATCTGTAGGTCAAGTGTGGTGTCTAAGCTCTGTCGATGTATCTAAACAAATAAAACAATTGCTCAAAGACAAACAATTTCAAATAGCAATAGAATTAACGGTAAGTACTAAGACCAATTTCATAGTCCATATTTAAATGTCAGATAACTTATTTGCTAAATAAAGTGATAGCAAACTGTCATAACTCCATCTGATAAGCTTTAACTGCACGTTTAGCGCAGTGGTTAGCGTGGTCGCCTCGCCACAATAACCGTAGCGCCGCGTGTGGCGGGTTCGAATCCCACCCGGGATAAATATTTGTGTGAGAGTACAAGTTTATATCGCCGTAATTATTCGATTTTGTCCGAAAAGAAAAATACGTGTATTATCTATACTAATCTATACTAATATAATAAAGCTGAAGAGTTTGTTTGTTTGTTTGAAGGCGCTAATCTCAGGAACTACTGGTCCGATTTGAAAAATTCTTTCAGTGTTAGATAGCCCATTTATCGAGGAAGGCTATAGGCTATATAACATCACGCTACGGTCATTAGGAGCGGAGTAGCAACGAAAAATGTTACAAAAACGGGGAAAATTTTGACCCATTTTATCTTATGTGACGCAAGCGAAGTTGCGCGGGTCAGCTAGTTATTACTAAATACCGGACGGACAAAGAATTAAAAACAGTCGTCATCCTTATTTCGATGCCTTCTCACATTAGCTGACACTTTATCTAGCAGTTAGGGTATCAGACACTTATTTTTAACTGTGAAGTTTGAAATTGACGTCATCGTTATGTTTCCTCTTGCACAATACCCTAGGAAAAACCATTTTTTTGTTTTGAATATAGTTTTCCGCGGATTGTTAAGGGATAAATATATAATATTTTGTAACTGAGTCATTATGTACTGCTTCAATTAATTCGTGTCAATTTTCCCTGTTAAACCGTTAGTCAATTATTTAGTGTCCCGTGTATTCGACATTTGTTGGATCTAACATTTGTTGGTGCTGTCTGTGTGTGTTATATAGTAAGGTGTAAAGTGGCTAGAAAACAGTATGGTCTTGTGCTTTAGAACGTGACGGTTTGAGCCAACATTTTATTTTTCATTATATTCTGATCATTCCATATTAGCTGCTTGCAAACGGCCGGTTTATTTTGGCCGCCAAAAGGCGCGGAAATGCATGTAATTTAATTATAACTATTCCTTGTATACTCATTACACATTCAGGTCTTTTACAAATGTCATTATATATTTTTCAATTCCATAATGCTATGTCCCGGAATTCCCAATATTTATTCATATTATAACGATTCAGACTGTTATTTTATTGCTTGCTTTCATTAACTTCTTGTTAGATACACGAAAGTCTCATATAAAATTAGCAAGTGTGTGGCAAAGAGTGAGAGAAGGAGAGCTTAACTTTTTTTTATCACAACAGTTTTTTAAATTATTTAACAGACGTTATGTTTTACATTGAACAAAATACGTGAATTACCTTTTAATTATTATATTTCTTTGCATACTAGTTAAAATTACCAGATGTTTACATATCAAGACCATAAAAATAAATGAATGTGATGTATAACAAACATAATATAATGCTTTGAGTAGTGCATGCACATATGGTAATAATAGTCCATCAAATTAACCAACAAGGTAAATAATAACATATTAAGTTTCAAATATGGCAACTTATGGAAAAATACATTCATGTTTTCCTGTCCAATGATAATGACTAAAATGAATAGTGACTTATATTTACTCATTACAAAAATATAGTTGAGTGTTATTAAATAAAAAATCGCGGTGAATTATTAACCTTCTTCTTTTCTTAAGTCGGTGAATAAAAAAGTTTGGAATCAGTAAAATTGTGAACAGCACATTCATTAAACGAAACGTCATCTGAAACGCAATTATTTTATTAAATCTGCAGAACTGCTAATAAATTTAATTTGTTATTATTGATAAAGAGTATTTAGAATACAGTTGGTTTAACGACAAGTGGACTGTGGACGTCATTGTTTTTGTGTTTATATATTATTATTAAAAGTTCCCAATGTTCAGTACTAAAATTAAAAAACGAGAAGCTAAGATTATATCCTTGTTGAATGTGAGTAATGTAATATAATTGTAATTGTTGTTTCATTGCATGTAACGTGATGATCATATTATTATATTTTGTGCTAATTTTATACCGAATTAACTTGATGTTCTTATAACCCGATCCGTTCAATGTTGCCTCCATGTTGTATCCTCGGCATGATCCTATTATTTATTGACCGAGACTCAGCCGCATTTGGTAAGACTTGGAGCCGACTCAAACATAGGCTAGGCCGATTTGGTACTTATTTTTATGATTTTCTAGCCACTTTTACACATTATTATAACGTAGTATATCAAGTATAGCTGCTATCTGAAAATGCCTTTCACCGTAAAGAATCGTAAGGAAACTATGAAGTTGTTGCTTTTTGTAAGTCTTCTTAGTATTTATTATTGTGTATAAAAGTAGTTTCAAGTGCAAAAAACACCCTTTTTTGATTGCTGATGCAAAAGAGGGGTATTACAAATTGAGGTGTTCATTTGTGTTTCTGTCTGTGGGTTCCGATTTTGAAGGTTTGAAAGTCGACGTGATTGAGAATGTTCTTAGCAAAATGTTTTAAAAATCTGTTGGTCTTTGTGGATCATCAACTCATTATAAATACTAAAGTACATAACTTGATAGAAATTAAAGTATTGACATATGTGCCTTAGATTTATTTTCTTTGAGATATTTATTTGTGGCAAACATTTATTATTCCAATTTTTCAGAGTCTGTCAGAATGTACGACGCCAGAAGAAAAGAAGCAGAGAATACACTCCATACAAGTTCTTTACGCCCTCGAACTGTTTGCGAGTAAACAGTTCGCTCTATCAATGAAGGAATTCATTAAATTGAATACTGACCCAGCTGACGTCATAAGACTATTCCCTGAACTCGATTCTAATAAAACACAAGGGGAGAAAGTGGAAGTAAAGAAATTAAAAGGCAAAGATTTGGAGACTGCTTTATACGCGTTGATAGATTATCTAGTGGACTTGAGAGCGAATATATCGAAGAGTGCAGCGAAGCCGGAGAGTAGTCAGACGGAGACCGGCAGTCAAAGAAACGTCGCACAGCAATTAGAGTTAATAGACACAACCTTGTTGAAATGTTATTTACAGGCAAGTACACATTTACTTGAAATATTTTTTTTCGTGTTCTCTCTCTAAACGAATTGAGTTTCATTTCGTTTCGCGAGACAGCTCGTTTTAGTTATGTTTTATTAGTTACTTAATAATTTAAACTGGCATTAAAGAATAACACAGAAAAACAGAAAAGCAAGGACATCTAGTGCATTGTTGAAGATATGGCTTTATTGCACAAAATACACTCGGTATCAATTAGGCTTTGTGGACGCTCATATCGCAAGATATTATGTTTTTAAACATTTTAATATTACAGACAAACGACGCATTCGTAGCACCTCTGTTACGGCTCAACAACTGTCGTTTAGAGGAAGCAGAGAAGACCCTACAGCATCACGGGAAACATAGTGAGCTGATAATACTATACCAGACTAAGGGACAACACAAGAAAGCCCTAGAACTACTCAGAGAACAGGCGAAACAACCTGATTCCAGCCTAGAGGGCTATAGGGGCACGAAGAATTATTTACAACATCTGGGTAAGTGCTTGTATTTGAATCTCTATTCCCCGAAATTTAAAAAATATCCCTAAGCTATTCCTATAAATCGTTTAAAACAGTAACTGTTAAAACGACAATCGAAGAGATTTAAAAAACAATGCGTTCTCGTTTTTCTAAACCTTTTTGCCTTCATTTAATTAAAGCGCAGTTTTACGAACCTTATAAAAGAAATTAAAATTTACAGGTGCCGAACACATAAACCTAATATTCAAGTTCTCAGACTGGATACTCAAAGAGCATCCAGAGGAAGGTTTGAAGATATTTACCGAAGATATAGTCGAAGTAGAGAATCTGCCCCGTCCAAAGATACTAGACTTTCTACTAAGAGAACACGAGAACTTAGTAATACCATACTTAGAACACGTTATACATACATGGAACGATACTAATTCATTATTTCATGACGCTTTAATAAATAGATACAGAGATAAAATTACTACTAAAAAGGCTAATATCACTGAGGAAGAACTACTGCATACGAAGGCGAAGTTGCTCGCGTTTCTAGAACAATCTACGCATTATACACTTGAGAGAGTTGTGTTGCATTTCCCTACTGATAGTTTGTTCGAAGAGAGGGCAATCGCTTTGGGCAAGTTGGGAAGGCATGAACAAGCGCTCGCTATTTATGTGTTGATCTTAGGTAAGTTCTTATATACTATGTTATCTACATTATCCAATTAAATATGTTAATTTGGATAGGCCTGAAAAAATCCACACCTGTTAAAACTGGTCTCTGTTAAGAGATTTTTCAGTATTCGACGATAATTCGCTAAACGACTGATCGCGCACTACTTCTCTTATTTTTTAAAGTTGTTAGCTATCCAAATCCAACTTGAAAACCTTAACTGAGTATTTGGCTTCCCTCTACAGGCGATGTGGACCGTGCAATTCGCTACTGTGAGAACGTAAGCGCGACTCCGAGCGACAAGAATCAGGACGTATACGTAATACTGATGCGTATACTCATGAACCCGGCGCAAGGCAGCGCGCTCGATGGACCGCTTGCCAACGTGCCCCGACACCCCAAGACATCAGTACCAGATCTGGAAACTGCACTGAACATTCTAGAAAAACATGCTGATAAAATATCGCCTTTGAAGGTAAGATACATGACATTGAGAGGGATGCAATGTAGAACGTATATAAGTTGAATCAGTACGTGTACGTTGCTCAAAAAAATTACGTACAAATTAAGATATGCCTGCAACAATTGATAGTGACATGTTAAATGACTGTCTTTCGTCACATTTTGATATTATTTTTGCAACATATAATAACATAATTAGTACATAATATAATAGTAAAAATAATATTGAAGCGTGTCATTTTCCTAGTAATAATTTGTTTTGCATTTTGATTGTCTTAAATATTTGTTTTCTAAAAGACGTAATGATAATCAATGCGAGTTTAAACATGACTAGTAAAATTAAATTGTGCATAATTATTTTGTATTGTTAAAGGCATTGTCAGTGTTGCCAGACTCCGTGCCTTTAAGTCGTCTGAAGCATTTCCTAGAGAGTGCCCTGGACGGTCAGCTCACCTTGAAGCGGCGCATGCAAGTGCTCAAAGGATTATTGTATGCTGAACACACACAGGTAACATTAATTTAAATATTTATATCCATAAGACGTGTAAACACATGCTTGTGACCGAAACCACATCTGAAACAAAATGATTTCTGGGCTAAAAACTACCTATCCCTTAAATCCAAGAAACAAAAAACATGTTTTGTCTCGCATTTTAAAAACTCCGCATTTACAGTCTCATTTACAGCAGGGTGTACTTTTCGTGTTTCACAGCTTTTTTAACAATAGAAATGTATTTTTTTAAGTTTTAAGCTATGCAATATCAGTTATATTTATGAAAAACAATTCTGTTTTTAGGAACAGCCTTCCGTCTTTATTACTTTTCCATCTTAACCTATTGTATTATAAATAAATAAATTTAACCCATTACTGTCCCACTGCTGGGCAAGGGTCTCCTCCCGTAATGAGGGAGGGTTTAGGCCTTGAGTCCACCACGCTGGCCTAGTGCGGGTTGGGGACTTTGCATGCCCTCAATAAATGTATTAAACAAATTTTAGGCATGCAAGGTTTCCTCACGATGTTTTCCTTCACCGTTTGAGCATGTGATAATTATTTCTAATACACACATAACTTTGAAAAGTCATTGGTGTGTTGCCTAGGGTTCGAACCTGCGACCACTTGCGTGGGAGGTGTCAACTTATACCACCCGGCTATCACTGCTCTACAACCTATTGTATTACTTAAATTAAATTAAATTTAACCCATGAATGCCCCACTGCTGGGTAAGGGTCTCCTCCCGTAATAAGGGAGGGGTTAGGCCTCGAGTCCACCACGCTGGCCAAGTGCGGGTTGGGTTGTATGACTTACTTAATTAAAATATTAAATTTACGATATCTTGTTGATATTTGTAATAGATATCTATATAATAATATAAACAGTAGCATAATGACGAAGCATGTATGAATAACGATGGAATGTTGATTATAATTAAAAATAACACAGTTATCAAAAACACTTATCGTGTATACGTAGTTTCCTGGTTGCATTTGCGCATTTAAATATATTATTTGTTTTGAATAACAGTTTTTGCAGCGATAGGTATAGCCTTATATGATTTTTACCTCGTATTAGGGAAAGATTTTGACGTCTATATGTATTATGAGCCGTGAATGTTTAAATTACAATTTTTTTTTGTAATTTACATTAAAATCATGAAAAAGGGTCGACCAATGTAATTACAGGCGGTTTCAACAAAATATAATCAAATAGAGTTAGACCCCCTAGATTTAAAGTTGTGGTATTTGTTCAGTTGTCTGTTACGGTTGTAGATTTTTATAATTTCTATAAAACACCAAATCTAGAAACTTTACAATCTGTTACTATTGCTACCTTTATAATTATAGTTGTTATTGGTACTGTCATTAGACATAATATGTCTGAATAATTGTTGTCAAGAAAAGAGAGTGAAGGCATCTCAACAACGACAAAGAAATGTAACAAACTACTAAACATATAAAATTACTTATAATTACTATATTAATTTGTTTGTTACAGGTACAAGAACTGAAACATTTCCACGAGTCCAAGAGCGTTGTTATAAACGACTACGACGTGTGTCCCGTATGTAAGAAGCGTTTCGTCAACCAGAGCGCGTTCGTCCGCTATCCTAACGGTGATATCGTACATTATTCGTGTAAAGTAGACAAGTAATACACAGCAAAACTGTTCACAAAACTGTTTTAACAAGGCTTAGGTTTTTATTTACGAATGTTTCTTTTAATTTTGCAAGGTTTTATTGGCACTGAAAACGATAAAACCTAAAATAATAGCTTTTTCAAATGAGGACATCTCAAAAAAGCTTATTCGATGTAGGCACTTACCCAAAAAGTGGAAAAATATCTAAGATGTCTAGAAGTATAAAGAATATTGTAAAAGTCCATAGCTTAAAGGCCTATTTAAACCCTTCAGAGATAAAGAAACTGACTATACTTGTCCAAATTCTGGCATGAAAGCCAATTTGTTTTAACCATGTGTCAGTTAACCTAAAAAACACATCTATCAGAAATATCAGATACATAATAGTTAAACTGTTCTAAATCTAACTCTTTATATAAAATATCGGCTAGTTAGCAGCTACTCAAATAAAACATAAATTGTAATCAATCAGTAATTCTATAAAATAATAATAGATGGCACTAGTGGAGTAAAAACTCTTGACTGATATACAGCATGACTTGATAATATTACACACTATCAAGAATACGCAATTTTGATTTAAAATGCTAATAAAATAAGGTATTTAATCCCATGCACGATGCACTTATCTAAGTCAGATGAGGGTCATAGTCGCGTATACTGATTTCTGATCGCACTTTGATTGCAGTTACTTGTTAAACATTTACCCTCTTATTTATAAACGCACTATAAACCTATTTTAGTTAAAAAACTACTGTAATGTGTTTTCTCTTTTTCATTTCGCTAAGGACTAAAAGAAACAGAACTTTTATGAATAAGAGGGTTAGTAGATACTATGTAGTCCATTCAGTCTCAATGTATTTTATTTGGCTAAGGAAATATGTATGTTCATTTAATCTTAAAATGTATTAAAGTTTGTAAAGAAAATCATTTATTTAAGGTTTTAAACACAGGACACTGTATGCAGTGAATAAATATGAAAAAATAAACATGCATATTTCTTGTTAGAAAATGTAAAGCTTGTTTTAAGTTGTTAGACGCTAGATACTGGTGGATAAATTAGAACTATTGTTTGATGGCTTAGATCTACGATCTCCATAAATAGTGCATTATCTGTCAAACGTAGATATGTCTATTATTCTGGCAATCTGACTGATTTTCAATTAAATGCAATATGTTTCATTCAATTTTATTGGCTGTGATTTTAATCATACATTTCTCAACTTACAAATTTGTGTTTTCAAAATCCCACTTTTTACAAATATGTTACCGATTTATCATTTAGCTGCGTGCTACTATTTGGTGTAGTAAAGTTTCATATATCATTCCTAGACTTTTATTTTCATAATATTTTTTGGCCGAAAATATAACACTAGCTAATTTTGTACAGCTATTCCATACGTTTGTAATAAGAATCAATGTACAGATGTGTGATATTGTAATATAACTGTAGTCATGTATTGTATCTATATTTTACCACTGTATTAATTAGCTCATGTATAAAAACAATGAAATTATTATATAAAATTTTTATTCATCAATTTTCTATTATTTATTCACCCAAAATCTACGGTTTAAAATAAAGTGAGCGAGCTAGCGAGTGGTTGGCAGAGATTAATGTTGAGGTTAGAGCAGAGCGAAAGCCTTGAACTAGTTTTTTAATGTGGACATAAATGATAATTTATTGAAGCATAACTGTTTTGATGAATTATTGTAACGTTTCTAAACTATGTTACTTTGATTAGTAGTGACTACGCTCAATACACGTGTATTTAGTTCCAACAGTGTATGAGATGCTAAAATTAGAACTACGCGGATACCAGTTTGAAAATTAGTTAGCTGACATATCGGTGACCCGTTCCGCCTACGGCATTTTTTCTAAAGCTCTGCTTACATTGAAACTACATATTGTAGAATATTCGTAACATCAATGTTAATTTCTATTTAAATATTTCTAAAATATTTCTTAATTTTGCTAATAGTTTATCAGCATTTAACATTGATGCGTAGTTTATCAATTTATATTTGAAATGTTTAGATGTTATGTTTTAACATAGTTTGTGAAAAAATAAGATTATTGGATTCACTCTAATTTGCACTTAAGGTAGGTAGGTATTATGTTGAGGTAAAGTAGGTATAGGTACAGCTGATATTGAAGAATTCTCTAAGAGATGTCGCTATTTAAGATTTCCTGGGGAAGTGTGGTAACTCATGTAATATCATGATGATAGTAACTATCATGAGTTAAGTGTGAGTTACTCATTAATACAATGTATTTCAACATCTAATCAATAACAATTCTTCACCTTTCAACCTACTGTTACGACACATAGGTAGGTGATAACTTTAAGCCGATAACGTTTCGGCAGTGTAAACATTGTTAAATCAATGGCGATAAAAAATTATAACGTCGTCACCAATGTTACGATAATGTTTACAATTTTCGTTATCCTACTACCTACCAAAGATATGTTAATTGAACACAAGCAGGTACGAGTACGGCTTATCACGACTTAAATTTAGTGATACGTCAGAGGTTTAATGACTCGAAGTAAAAACTTGGGAAATCCCACAATGACGTCAGTTCGAGGTCATCATCATCATAACACTTCTAAAGGCAAGGTAGAATAGACTTACATTCTTATTTGATACTTTATTGGTAGAGCAAAACTGTACGTATACGGCCATAGGTGTGGCACCAGTCAAACAACGTCTAAGCTCCTAAGTCATTGGCAGCTAATAAATTATGTACATAAGGTGATGTAATAAATAATGAGTGGTATGTGTGAACGCAGCCGCTATGACGCGGCATGACGCAACGTCGCCGTGCGCGCCGGAGAACCAGTGCGGTTACTCGCGTGGCATCGTCGTCCGCCTCTGTGGCCCAATGGATAAGGCATCGGCCTCCTAAGCCGAGGATTGTGGGTTCGAGTCCCACCAGAGGTACATACCCACCTTTTTGGAGGCATATTTGTGAAAAATCTTGTACAATTGTTAATCAATATAGAGCAAACTATGTGCTTGCTTCCGGGTTTACGCACAATTGTTTGTGTGTTCTATACAGTATTTTTTATACAATTTTTTTTGACACAATAAAATAACATAATGTTATGACTTTTTGTAAATGTTATATATTTTTTGTATATATTTTATACACGGATGGACCTATGTTAGTCAAATAGTATTTAAAATCTCTCTATAATACTTTAATGCCTACATTTTGTGTATCTTCTTTACTTTGAAAATCTTTAACGGAATGGTTTCCAGTAAACACAGATATAACTCATTAAATTTATATTGCCTAATAATGCAACATAATGTATACAAGTACCCGTATATTTTGGCTTAGGGGTGTAGTGGGTTGTTTTAGCTTATATCAAAAGTTTTTTAAAATTGTAAGTAAGCCGTAAGGAGGTATTAGAGGCAAGGTTTCTATTCTAGACTATGTAGACCACGTGGGTTAGCTAAGAGCACAACTTTTACATAATACGAGTATGTATAACAAAAGACGCCGTTTAAAATGAGGCACGATGATGATGCTGGTTATTACACCTCTCTCTATTATTTAGGTCTTTGGGTATGTTCCTTAACCGGCATTCATTTACCTATAACCTATTTATTGTATCTAGTGTATCTACTTTTAGTTCAGGGTAAAACGTTATATTGTTTGCTGCGGTTAACCATTAAAAGATATGATAAATATTATATTTTCCGTTATTTATCAGGTCTTAGTTCGTCACCTGTCATTCCTGGATTTCACGTCACCATGGCACGTTTTGGCCACATAACATCTGACACAGATAATAATGTAGCCACGATATCTGTTTAATCTATCCGTACCTACGATACCGGCTTCGATGTGAGCTGTCGCATAGGTATCTATTATAAAAGTCCCGTATCGCGAGGGAAAGCTGTTAGATATGATAACGATACAATTTTATTGATAAGGACCGGTGAGCCATCGATCAGTCGATACGATCGGTCGCAGTTCCTCCGTGGCTCTTCGCGCTAACACAAATCATTTTAATCATAATTAAGTATTGTTTTCTATAAAGCCGGTAATTTGAGCCGATAAAAATATTGTAGTCAAAACAAAGTAGTAGTAGTATTTTAGTGTAGTGTAGCAAATGAACAATATTTTTCTGTGGACTGTATAGTTTATGATGAGAATGATGGCTGAAGGCGACATGGGCTACGGAGAATATTACAACTATGACAACAGCTGGTCCATCATCCCTCCCGACTATGGCGCTGATCTTGGATACCAGGTGCGCCAGCCGCAGATCGAGGAGGACTATGGCAGATACAACTCCTACGCGTGAGTATCATTATGGTCTTCTGTTTCAAAATTTAATACTGATGTTGAAAATACGATACAGTCTTGAAGTAGACGTAAAGCTACATAACATACATGTAGGTATAAAGTCAAAGTGCATGGTATGACAGCACGCGATACCAACAATGTCGTTGAAAAATGTCTTGCGGACGAATTTAACTGAGTGCACTGAAATTGACTACGAGCGCGGTAAAACAACTTTATATCCTCAGAATACTGTTTCTTGTTATTTTCTTTATTGAAACGAATTTTCTATAGCGACTAGCAAATCATATTAGGAAAAGGCTAGACGTTTGCCGTTTATACTTATTTTAGGTAAGGCAATGTTATTTTTCTTTATCTATGAATAGATCAAGGTTATTTAACTTGATGCAGAAATTGGCCGGTTTCTTATAAAACACAATTTAGAGATGCATATTTATTAACTTACATAAATAGATTATTTAAAAATTAACCCTCTTATTCATAAACACACTATAAACCTATTTTAGTTTAAAAAATACTAGATATACTATGTTTTCTCTTTTTCATTTTGCTAAGGAGTGAAAGAAACAAATCTTTTTATAAGCCTTTCATAACTATATACTTTTATAAATAAGAGGGTAAAAGTTTACTCCTTATTAAAGAAAATGTATTCAAGATTCACAGTTTTATGAATTCAAAAAAGGAAACAAAAAGTTGTTACTATTATTCTCATGTCTTCAGATCTCATCAACTTGGTATGCTATACTAAAATTACAAGAGGTTCGAATCTACGAGTATAAGAAATATTTTTTCATCAGTCGGATACTGTAAAATCTGGAAAAGTAATAGACCAGGTATCGCCTTAACGAATTTTGCTACTGCCAACCTAGAGTTACTGATAAAAAGGAATGAATCATACTTTGATTTAACGTTACCTATGAAAAACGTTGATGACTAATCAATCGTAGAAACTAGAAATTGTAGATAGAATAGAATTTAAGGTTTTGGGAATGCAAAACGTTTGGTCTGTATGTAAGTATCTGTATCTACGCATAGCTTGTACAGGCACCGGTAGTTCAACGTTACGCCCGAATGGTTATAGTTCGCGTGTCGCACACTTATAGTCCCGTCGGCGATGAATCGGCGCACTGAGTACCATCGAGCTCGTAATCCACCAGCTGCGAGCTCTCCCATGCCTTCGTGGAGCCCTTAATTGGTTTGGAAACCCTCTTCGCAGGTTAGCGTGCTTACGCCCATTTAGGCTCAGTGCGCCTAACCAGATTGCCATAACGAAATATTCGTAAACCCCGTCGACCTACTCTATTCACTCGCGAGGCGCACAAACTTGGATAAAGGAGGCCTGGCGGTCATAAATTCGCTTTAAGTGTCATAGGTGCTGAGTGACGTGTTGCCTGGTGTCGTTTGTTTCTTTTTCCGCCGACCAATCTAGGTCACGAATGCGGTGTGGCGCTTCCATATGATTTATGTTTATTACTCTAATATGCGAACTTAATGCCCTTGAACTTACATTTCGCTAGCCACATTTCGCAGTTCATAAAGTCGAACATTATGCAAAAGTTGTCGTGTAATTTGTCGTCTGTACACCGTGTAATGGTAGCAGGTTAGTTTGGTCCTAAGGTAATTTTTTCTCTTGGTGTCGGCGCCGCTTGGTACGAACGGCGCGACTCCTCAATACGATATTCTACTTTTATACAAATTACATTTCTATCGTGCTTACTATCAACCCCCATTATTTTATCATTAACCAATGCAAATATAAAACGATTGTCTTTTTATATTCTGTGACTAAGTTCACAAAGTAAATTGTTAGAAATCGTATCTTTATGCTGTCATAAAATATAGATGCAGTATTTGAAATATTCTCTGATGAGTTTCATTCCTGATATTTCGGATCAGGCTAGGTGGTAGTTTTTTTGTCGGTAATTATTTAACTCCTCTACCGCTTAAAAGTTAGATCTGGTTGTGTGGGGATTGTTAATTTAAATAATGTAATTGTATACGCAGCCTTTCATATAGTTTGAACTTGAACAATGATTCATTAACACCGCCCTGTGGATTATGGGTTAGCCTTCCACACCTGGCCGACGCACACAACTTTATAGCTTTGAAATTAACCCTCCTGCACGATAAAACAAAATAAATAGGTACTTACCTACCTACTTATGAATATCACCGAATTTCGTATAAAACGAAAATGACAAGTTTTAGCCATAAAAAAAAAACATGCGTAAGCTTTTTCCTTTTTGCACACACTTATTTGTTTTTTTTTTTCAAATTTAATATTAGTCTTAGACTTGGTTTTCGTGTTCCTTGCCCAAATGGTGACAACGGGTCCCTATTACTGAGACTTCGCCGTCTGTCTGTACGTTTGTTGCCGCTACAACAAATACTGGAAACAAAAGAGAATATATTATATTCACTTAATATCTGATCAGTATAATAACATTTTTCGTACTTTAAAATATTAGGTGGTAATTGGTAACAATTTACAATAACCTTTAATGCACTGGTGGGAGATCACAATGTGTTGGTAAAGCTCGTGACTAGTGACCCGTGTAACTGAGGGCGAATGCACCTGCCTCCTCCCCTCACAAATCTGGCCTACGCAGCTTACCTCTCTGACGTAGTATATGTAAAATCAATCAATAATGGTACAAATGTTCTCAACATAATATGCTAAAGTGTGTCTTTCCAGTTGTCGTAGATTATATTCTTTCTTTACACAAGTTTTCAGTGACTTCGGCTATGATATTATGTTAACAATCTGAAGCTTTCTAATGCGATTAACAAATTTATACGGATTTTAAGCAATCGATACTAAAGTGATGAGGGCATGGAGTAAAATTAATATAAAAATATAGGATGTGTTATAATTCTTTTGTATTCTATTAGTTAACATTGTTAATGAGGAATATAAAATACACGCGTAACATTTTATTGCGAATTTTATTAACAGCTTGGTAGCTAGGTAATAATCAATGGTCAGTATTTTGTTATTGTGTGACGGCGTGGGTGTACCGTGGTGACAGTACGCTCGGACACTGGCAACTATTCAGAAAACAATTTTAGCTGTATTGTTACTTCATAATGTAGTTTATCTGCTAACAAACCTGGGCTATTTCTGTGCTCACGGTATTTTACATAACAGTCAAAAATATTGAAAAGTTATTTTGTAGCTTGAAATATTCAACCAATTTAAAGTTTTCTTGCAGTACAAAATAAAACGTTATGAATATATCACGTTAAATTAACGATAAAAATGTATTTATAAAAGTCATATCTAACGAATAAAAGATGTTTGTTTTATGACATGCAGGTGTGCAACTAAGATTAATTTACAAACAATAGGGCTTAGAGCTTACGCGAATAAATGCTACGCTAACATTTATCCGTAGGTATACTATGTAGGTAAAGGCTCCCCGAAATTAGTATTATCAATAATTCTATAAAACCATACAAAAATGAGTGAAGAGAATTCCATACAGGCTTATCAAATAGACCTTAAGTTGTATTTTGAAAAATATTGTTTATCACAGATAACTGCAAACAGCATACTGCTTAAAGGTAAAGGAATATTAGATATTTTACCTATAGTAAACTATAACATAATGAATTATCACCAATTTAAAATGAGATGTTATTATTAAAAGTTCGACATTTTCATTTGATTATTTGTGTTCCTTCTGATAATTTCCCATATACTCGTTCCTCCCTCACAATACAAGCGATGCGCACAGCGATGGTAACGATAGATTTAAAAACTCATTCTCAATAAGTCAATTAAACATTTGGTGAGCTGCACGCCACTTAGGGTCGTTCCCAATATAAATAATTGCCCTTTGTTATTGCTGCTCTTTAATGGGGAAAAATGATGCGTACACGCCAACTCTATCATGTTTTGCTTTAAACAGTTTAAAGAACAACGTTCCGGTTTTTAAAACAAATTTTAAATCGTTTGAAGAAATTATACGCGTGTTATATTCTAATAAGATCTATTAGAATTCTATACGGCTTAAAGATAGGTACTTACAACCGATCTTGTTAGAAATTGTTATCTCAAATCCGTATTCTAGACTTCAGCTATAGTTTTTTCTCGTTGTCAAAGTCAAAGTCAGTCAGTCCTTTACATAGTGTAAATTAACTTCAAAATCTACCCATATTATTTGAAATTAATAATTATTCCTGATATAATTTCAAGTATTATACAATAGAAAACGATTAAGTTATGGGAAAGAGCTGATGTGATGTTGCTCTTATTCAATATTAAAATGAAGAACAGAATATTATTTCATAATTTCACTAAGGATATTTTATGAGTACTGCAAAACATTAAAAGTATTAGAGAGCATACATTGTACAGCCGCGTCGCCCGCCCGTCGGCAAACGATGTTCATTTAATAATTTATTACCATCAGATTAAACACTATTAGGTCCTCTTTATATACACTATCATAGTGCTTTTTTAAATAGTTTTACAAATTAGAACGTCCCTTAACCCCAAAAAGCGGTATTAATAAAATGACTATCAAACAAAGAATATAAAGTAACAAAATAACTTTACCTCCTACAATCCAAAACATCTGGCAGTATGATGTATTTCTTCAAAATCCAGTCCTTTCAAATCCGGGTTTTCTGGATACTAATTCAATGAGGACGTCACAGATGTTCAACTAACGAAGAACTTAAAAGCTAGTTCAATGCGGCTCAAGAGTAAATAAACAATTGACACTTTAAGACTAATCTCCAAAACAATTAGACTCTATTGTTCATTACTTAAGCTCCAATTGCACACCTGCATGCTGTAAAACAAACTTCTATTGTTTTAAATGCGGTCTCCCGAATGTTGAGTACCTTTATAAAACATTTTTTTGAGAAAATGATATAAAAATGTTGGTGTGGTTTTCCGCAATCATTGGAAAATGTGCTTAATTTTGCAGTTAGTTTAATATTTTTTTAGAGAAATGTTTTAACAATAAAATACCTTTAGGTACAATCGCGTGGGGTATGCCACTAAGGTAATCAATTAGTAACTCTAGTACTAGATTTAATTCATTTTAAAAGTTAAACGTCTCTACTTGCTAATAAAGTCTATTACTATGTTGTTTTTATTATACAAAAAAATATCTAAACGATAAAAATAATGATTTCAGTACCTGCTCCAATTGCCTTAATGAGTCACAATTAACATTTAACGGAAATCGCAATAATAAAGCAAAAGCTCTTTATAATTCCTTAGCGAGTCACAACATGTGTTTCAGCCTTCAGGTCAAATTATTTGTAAGTGTTAAACAAAACACTTTTATAATGAACGAATGAACTAAAACAAAGAGTTTGCGCACACGTGCAAGTCATAAACTGATAACTGTGGCGATTCTCTACCTGTTCTTAGAAGCTCTCATTGTCTTCTATTTCAAAACGCTAAGTACTTCAACATGTGCAAGAGATTTACTAATGAATGCAGTAACAACTGGCGAGTGGAACGCTTTTTGAAAATTATCCAATGATACTAAAGTACATACATACATAACATTACGCCTGTATTCCCACGTTTTGCTATTAATGGTATATACTGGGCACGTCACCAAAATCCAGACTACTTTTTAGGAAAATCGAAGTAATATAAATTAGAAAAATCAATAGCACTTTGTCCGACCCGGGACCTCGTGGTCTGTAATCGGATACACTACCAACCTCGCAATAGAGGCAGTGAATGTCCAATGCTGCAGTACTATAAAATATTAGCTTTATTTATGTAGTTCGATTAAGTGTAGTCAAATTACTCATCGTACATACACGTTTTAGTTATAAACATCCTGCCACTTGATGGCGACCCGGCCATGCGCAAGCGCCGACGCTTATCAGTTATAAGAAACAAGCGAACATACGACTCAGCGAATTCTTTTGTGCCTGTGTTATAATTTGAACTCTTGTTTGATACATTTTGTGTATGGCTTTTGCCCGTAACACTTCTTTCTTTAATTGGTGTAAGATTATTGGTGTTTAAAATGGAAATATTGTGCTCAAGAGTTGAAATGAAGGTAGTGATTTTGATTAGGATAATAGCAGCAAAAGACTCAGCTGGATAGTATCCTCGTTGGATACATTTTGGTGAAGTACGGTTTTGAAGACTTAAAAGAAGTTTGAAGAACAGAAGAAAATTGTATTAAATGTCAGGACCCGCCCTCAAAGTATCTGCGAAGAACGCGTTATTAGTAGATTGTTCAAGAAACATGAATGAAGATGAAGAACCACTAGTGAGACCAGAGTATTAAGGAATTTGTGTGATCAAGTGAAACTTGAAAAATATTATCAAAAATACGGTGTTTTGATTAGCGGTTAATTCCGCAGACTCTACATTCACAACTAATGTACAGTTGCTATGACGCTGAACTCAAATGTTGAATGTATTTGAATGAATCAAAAATGCGTTGAAAGCTTTTTGAATTGATCTTCAAAAGTTTACTAAGAAGTAAAAATATTAAAGCAGTACAAAGAAAAATATAGTAAATAAAAAGGTATTCCACGTTAACAAATCCCTCTATACAAGTAAGCAACAAAAAATCATTTCAAATATTTAGCTAACATGAGCTTACACGGGCTTATTAAAACACTCTAAATGAAAATCGTTATCCTGGCATTTGGAGCGGCGTCCATAACGAACCCGGCCTCAACAATGGGCTTAATGCTCGCACTCATTACAAAAAGCGACATAACATAACGCGCTACGTCGAAAGCTCCTCTATTCAAAGTGTATACTCCAGTTTTTTTTGTTGGGAAGGCTTCGGTCGGGCCACGATTGGCCAGCGCGAGTCCCGCCCAGTCTGCGGCGCGCCGCCATTGGCCGAGGTCAGTGGAGCACCCTCGAGGCTAGTCCGGAGCTGAGTAGGCTGTCGAGGTACGAGGGCGGCGCGGGGTGTTCTTCACCCCGAGGACCACTCGAGGGTTGTTTAGTGTAGACGCGGCGTCGCAAGGCGCAGCACGTGTTCTCGCGAGTGTACCCACAGCCATCAAAATTATCCCGAAAGCGAGTTCTCCCGGACGGGAGATGAAGTGCGAGGAGGGTGAAAGTGCGCGGTCTCCGCCACCGCTGCTGCCGCCGGCCTCGCTGCTGGCGTGGAGCCCCATCCTGCTGCCACCGTGGGGACCGGCCTTCCTGCCGGCCCTCTACCCGGCGGCTTTTAGGTCCGCTTTTCCTGGGTGAGATTTGGTTACTGAGTGATATTACAAGAAGAAATGCATGAAAGTTGTGAAATAAACGTGATATAGTGTATACATTAGTGCCTTCGGAAGTTAAAAAGCTTAAAATATTAATTACAAGGAGTATTAGGAAAATCCCATTAAGAGATTTAACAAGATTTCATCCGTCGTATTATAGAGTCGGAATATGAAATTAGCTGTTTTAAGAGTTAGTTCCGTTACCTATGATTTGGTTTCTTATAGAATTTTAGTTTTTGGAGTTTCAAGTGCGTATATTTAAATTGAAACTTAACATTGTGTGTGAAACACAACACGTAGGCCGTGACATTTTTTGCGGCTCTTAGTGAGAGGTTGTTAATAGTGTTGTTTACAACCTGCAGGCTGTTGTGTGAGCCGCCCTTTCATCGCGTCACGTACGACAGGCCCGCGGGAACTTCACGGGCACATGTAATAACGTAGTGATTGACACAGACCATGTTCCCTCCTCACTCGTGTTTAGAAACATTCTATTATTAAGGTCACGTATTCTCGAGAGGTGCTCTCTTACAATAATGGATGAATTGATGGAATTTCGAATGTTTTCTTTCAATTACAAACCATCAAGACGTGCTTGTCGCCTTTTAGTTGATTCGAATTTTGAAGTTTGTTTGAGAAGGATATCTTTGCTTAGTTTGACTGCTTATTTTGTTCAAGCGTTTTGAATCAAGTAGGTAGTTAACGTGAGATTTTCTTTTTGTGTACATTCTGTAAGCTGAGAAAATTAATATCTAGGTAGCAAGTAAAGCATACATTAGGTAAACATAAATTATAGGAAATGAAGGAATTACCTAACTCAGATCAAAACATAAAATTTTAATTAATTAAAAACTGTGCGCGTTTAAGTCTTTCCTATAAATCGCAAACTAACTTGCAGACAGGCAAGTTTGTTTTCAATTTATGTTTTTAATTTTGTAATGTAACTAAAATATAGGTATAACGTCGAGTAATATACTAAAACTTAATATTAATTACGTTTTGTATTATTTATATTTAGTGATAAAGCGGACATCTTTAGAAGAAATTCCATTGGCATTCTAAACAAATTACAATGCAATGTATTGCCTTAAAAACATCAAAATATTTATTCAACAATAGAAAGTATAGTTAAGAGTTTTATAATATTAATAACTAAACGCACCGATCTTCTACATAAACAAAAAAAAGTTTCCTTCTTGGGACATTCGTATTTATTTTTATTTTCTTTTGTCATAGGCTTCTGGACAGCATGAAGATGCCAGGTCAGCGGCCAGGGTTCCAGATATCCGATATCCTTGGTTTAAACGAGGGTAAAGGTCTTGAGGCGGCGCCGTCGCAGGGCGCTATCGGGGGCTGTTCGTTGGAGCTGCCTCCGTACGCGCCGCCACATCACCCCTATTCCCACGAGCTGCTGAGACACCATCAACCCTGGCTCACTCTTGATCATCATCATGAAGGACACAGTAGCTGTAAGTATCTTTTATTTTCTACTATCCGTTCCTCTAGGTATTTTTTTCGTAACGGGATTTTTCGAAACTATTTCTTAGGAGTAGCGTCAATGCGTGCGTCACCAGTATTCCATTTGTTTAAAATATCACCTTCAATCTTTTGTTATTTGTGATTTGTTGCGTAGGTTTCGATTGATAGTTAAGGGTTGTTCATTTCACTTTAAATAGAATATTGTTAGTACTGCAGCGGTGTAATAGCGGGTGGACACAGGTTTTTTTTCGTATTTAAGTGGTCCATAGCAATACTGAATTGGACTGGATTACAAAATGTTACAGTACCAAATAAAGTGGTTAGTCAACATAATGAAATTGGACTTCCATTAAAACATGTGATTCTTCATAACTTCATGTGATTACTTGCAATTAAATGTTAGGTAATAGATTTTTGACATGATTAACACAGCTTAAGAGATTAAGTAAATCCGTCAAGAAAGTCTTTAAAAATCTCTCTAGTGAATATAGTATGCGGTATTAGATTGTAATTAATAAACTCGTCAGTGAAAAGCTCACTTATCACAAACTCATGTTCTATTGATTCAACTTTCACAAGTAGAGAGTAATTGACGAAGGATGCTTCATTCGAGTTATTAGCTTTCCACGCAGTACTGAGTACGGCAATAAACAATCATTCATTGAACTGAGTGGCGCTTCTGACTGTTCACACGAACTCACTTGCCTACCCACACTCCACACACACTTGTTTTAATTGTCCTGTTTGAACTATAATAGCTTTGGATTGCCAGAAGATTTAGTTCGAAAGATTTGTTAAGCGTTTAGACGTGTACTGTTTTTGAAGGATTACTTTTACATCACGTAAAATCATTAAGATTTTTGTTATAATTCATACAAAACTTACTGACTACTGACCGAGCTGAGGTTTTCTGTGATCTCAGATAACTTTTATCCTAGGTTTAATCCTATGTCTGCTTATAAAGTTACAAGACTGCTTATGAATCTGGCGGATATTATTCACACATTTCATTTAAGCTATTCTTGCATAACCAAAATATTGTTTTTTCAATATATAAATTATCGCGTGCGTGAATACCGTTATCGGAACAGCAAAACACAGATCACGACATGTACAGTTCTTACAGTTTGGTTTACAAAGACGTCAATACGGTACTTTTATCCGAAGATATGTGATAACGATGACAAGCAAACCTTCAGCTCAACATAACGTGATGAGTTTGATAATTTTAAACTAGTTGATACCGATTAGACAATACTATAAAGCGAATTTAACAAAACCGAGTTTAAAGGCAAAACTAACAAAAATGTACATAGATAAGCGACGAGATATTATTCAGGCACTTCAGTATTTTCACACACTACAAATCAGTTGCATATAGGCCTACTATCAGCGGCATTTATCTCCCAAATTGTCATCTCGTGAAGTATCGAACACAAATAAGTTGACCCACTCGAAATTGATGTGTATTCGGTAGCGGTTGGAGAGGTAGAGATTATTTTTTGAAATGCTCCTTCATTCGAGTGCCTTCACCCGCTAATCTACTGTTGTCATTAATTATTTTTATCGCTTATCTAACACTTTCGGCACTACACGTACTCATACATTGGATTGCTTGTACAACAACGAATCTATCCGCCGGTGATTGATTGGCTTTTTAAGAGTTTTATTGCCCGGCACCATTCAGCTTGTTAGTGTTCTTATGTTCTTTGAAGTAGGTAGTTCAAAATACCTTAGTTTAGAAGATGTTAAACGGATGTTTATAAAGATTCTATGATGTTTTTTGTATTATAACTTTATAAGGATAGTTTCGGAGGTATTATGTTTAAAAGTTCAGACGATTTTCATATATTATTGGTTGAAGAGGACGTATTTAACATATTGTTAAGCAATTCTGTTTTGCTCTTACTAGTCTTGATTTAAAAAGGAATATCAAAATGGATGTCTTTGAACAAACCGGTTAGTGACAAAATAAATAAAATCTCATGAGTCTTAAATGGGGTTGTGTACAGTTCACGCCCTAGAGGGTAATTTGGGGTGCTACCAAACACGGCGATTGTTTAACGTGAGGGGTGAGATGTGGAACGAATTTGTCACCAATAGACACAGCTCATGCTCGTGAACACCATGGAGGCAGCTGTCGGCTATCAATTACACACTGTTTGCGGTTGTTAGGGATGCAATTTGAGCTTTATTCGATGACAGTTATAGATTTTATTGTTCTGCCTTTATCTAGTACGGCGTATTAGCGTTACGGTGACTCATAGCCGTGTTCTGTAGGTAATTATGTATTGTTAGAGCTGATGTAATTTTTATTATTAGGTGCCTTTTGTTGGGCTCTCGTTATTTTTAGAAGTTTTTATAGCCTGTGGAACATTGAGTGGTAGTCTTTAAAAATATAAGTATTGTTTCTCTCATATTTTGAAAAATACTTTTCTCTGTTGGTACCATCCTTTTAAAAGGAAACATTATTTTGTAAGAACGTCTGCCCACGTTGGTCTTGTCACAAATAGCAGTAAAGAGGTACTAAGCTGGGAGATAAAGAGGATCCGTGACTCGATACTTTTATTAAATTTCCTGGATGCGCTTATGAAGGTAAGCAGGACGATCGTTGAACAAAAGCTGGCAGCTGCCGGGGGGTGGGTGTGGCTCACCCTGCACCCCCCCGCGCCCCGCGCACCTCCCCCCGCATGTCCACCACGCCCAGCCGCGCTCCCGCCCGCCTGTATTATCATATCCGTGTGAAACAACTAAACGTTCGAGGGGAGAAAAGCGAACAATGTTATACTTTGTCGAGATTTTTTCATTCCATTATTTATTTAAATGTCACTGCTAGTTACAGTTAAATAGAGCGTAACCCTCGCTGGATTAATTCGAGATGTGGATGCGAGTGTTTAGTACAAGCTTGTCACAGTTATGTCGAGCGGTTTTATTACTACTAGTTTTGGGTTAGGAATTAATTAAGCCGTTAAGTTTCCCACGCTTTAGATTTGATTTTCATAACAAGGTTATTTCAAATTAACCGAATCTTTTCTTGATGTTTAAGATTATAACGACTCGAAATTAAATTATTATTTTTTTTGTCATAGGTGTGATTGGACAACAAGCTAGTCCAGATAGCACTTCGCGTGCTTCAGAGCTGTCTTACGTGGGTCCGTCGGCTGGCTCGCCGCCTGTGACCGACCCGCGGAACGAACATGACCACGACCACGAGCCCGATGACAATGACATCGAGCATGACGACGAGCATGACCATGAACCATCGCACAACGCCGGCTCCGACCCCAACCTCTCACACAAGAAACGCAAACGACGCGTGCTCTTCTCCAAAGCGCAAACTTACGAACTTGAACGACGGTTCCGTCAACAACGATACCTGTCAGCTCCCGAGAGAGAACATCTTGCCAGCTTGATACGACTGACACCGACGCAGGTTAAGATATGGTTCCAGAACCATAGGTACAAGACCAAGAGAGCCGTGCAAGAGAAGGGGGCCCATGATTTGAACGTCGGTGGATTGAACTCACCGAGACGCGTAGCTGTGCCGGTGTTGGTAAAGGATGGGAGGCCATGTGTGGGAAAGCCTGATGGTCTGCCACCACTTGGTATGTCGTTACCTCCGTATCATCAGTCGATGCACCATCAGCCGCCGGTCGCCGGTCACGCGCCCCAGTCTGGTGGTTGTTGGTGGTGAAGAGTGCCTGCGCGCTCTAACTGTTTTATGTGATTTACTAGTCGATTTGTCGCAGCTTGTTTGCAATTTTTTTATAGTTAAACCTTAAATATTATAAGTACATTCTATAAATAAAATACAGTACCTAACAATGTTCAATAGTTAAGAGGAATTTGACCGAACGTGTACCTGAGTACCTTCTTGAGCCTGATCTTAAAACTGATGATTAGATAAAATGTAAATTAAATCTTGCGAACCTGCGACATCATTGTATATTATGAGCAAAATTTTCGTAGTTTTCGTTATGAAATTGTTAAAAGTATTGTTCAAATGAAATAGCAACTCGAATACTAATATTACAAGTACTCTTTATAGTGCTTAGATTGGAAATTTTAAGGTATCTGGAGTTCCTACTTATTTGTAATATAGTTATTTCTAATTCTTGTGAGTCAAGTGAAATTATCTGACATATGGAGGCGATTCTGTACGTGTTCATAATACTAGTGATCAAATGCATTCCATTTTGATTGGAGTTTGTATATTTGTGTAAAAAACCTGCGTCACTTTTAGATAAGTAATATTATGAGAAATGACCAGATTTTATCAGAATGCAATATCTAGTTGTAAGTTTCAGTATTATCATAGTCGAATATACCTAGCGCATAGTTATTTATGTATATTTCAAATAAAGTTTTATATTAAATACGTATTAATAACTTTAGATAATAGACGGTAAATGTATATTATGTACATATTTGTGTGATTAGTTACCGAGGATCGAGTATTCCCGAGATACGTAGAAAATATATTATCTAGTTAACATTCCAATAATTGTATTAAATGTGATGACGTAGAGGTGAGATCGAATATTATCGATGAATACTTTGTACCATTCCAGTATCCTGTTTACCAAGAATCACACAGTTAAGGTTGTAAAAATGTGTTAAATATAAATTATTATCCGAATATTAAAATGATTTCAAAGAAGTATATTCTTTTATTGCACCTATTCCTTTGAGCTTATAAAAAGTTTTAATAATTTCACCCAAGATTTATGTGTCTGCCAAGTTGTGAAAGTAAAAAGTGAATCTGCATAAATAAGATAGACACGAATATATGTGAGCATGGAGAGAGGTATCAAGAAAAAAAATTTACACACTTAAATACAAACAAACATACATACGTACATAAAATCTCACCTTCTTCCTATAGGGTTAGGCAGAGACCAGAAAACGCTACTTAGATCTATCTTTACCCTTCCTCTCACATACACTTTTTTACATATTGAAAAATGAAATAATGTGTTTGTGTAATTATGAACTAAACACTTATTCTTCAAAGAGATGAACCAATTACACAAATATTCGACGCTAAGCTATTTGAATGTTTTGCACATAATTATGCAATCATCATCAGCCGAATATTTCTTCCAACAATTTTGGAGACGGCTTACTGTCTCACTGGATGACCAGACCCGCCCAACTGAATACCAGTATTTTACATGGAGCGACTGCATTTATGCAATACAGTGTCTTAATTGTAGAGCGGTAACGTGACATTTCTCGTTGGCTGGTAAGTACTTCCAAAATGTATAGGTATAATGAATGGATTAGGTTCTAACGGCTCTAGAAAGAAACTTCTGCTTAGTGATAAGATATTTGCGGACTTGATTTACTAGTTATACTAAATTGATCGAAACGATGTCTAGATGCAGGCTTACATCACAAAAATAAGACATACAGGAGTAGGTACAATTCATTACATATTAGGAGTTTTTCGTGAAGTAAAATCTTTCATTTCTTTTATTCAAAACTTTTCAGTATTACTAAAAAATATATATTTAATTTCAAACTCAGTAGTTCTTTAAAAGTAGGAATATTTGGGGCCCAGGAATTTTCTTACTTGGCGGACGAAATTAACGCAACTTCAAGAGCAATCTGAATAACTCTCAAGATTCAAATGTGCAGGTTTCTTTATAATTGTGTAGGTAGAGATGCGAAAATATTCCATATGAGTGATCAATGTACCAACAAGTCGATGTGTGACCGATCATTGTTGACTGTTTAAATATTTACCAGTCCCGGGCGTTTATCTAATCGCCGGCTGCCAACCGCGATAGCTTGCGACCCGATTACTGAAATACCTGTAGCCGTAGTGTTTTCTATTCACCTGTTCTATTTATTCCTACTTATATAGTTGAATTAAACTATGTATTAAACAAGTATCGTAGTTTTAGTAGTGTGTTAGAGACTTGAAATGCAGGTTAACTTTTGGTAGAAAATGCGCGTCACTACTATTTCATGTAGTATTATGTAATAAACAATGAAAATACAAATGTATCTGAAGTACTGTAATGCGGCTAATAAAATATACCTTATCTAACTGGATAAGAGCTTCTAAAACTGGTAAATTGATTATGTCTAATATCAATCGGAACTTGTACATACATATTTTCACAAAACGTTTATATTTGTAAAATATGTATTTTTATGAAGGCGTGTGAAGATTTTCCGATAAAAAATATCTATTCGAATAAGTACACGAGGTAAGCAAATAATTACTTGCACTTTTTCATCGGAAATAAACGTTTTCTAAAGCCTGATTATGGATGTGTGAATTATCCTACGTCTTACAAAGCCCGAAATAGATCCAACGCCTCTATGGCTTTGATCGAAAACATTTCAACAAAGGCATGTCGCCGTTTATTAAATAAATAATAACAGTGCACAAAGGCTAAAGTCGTCGGTAGCTCGACAATAGGCAAACAAACTGAGAATTATTTTCAATAAATTCTCGAAACGCCTTCGATTCTGTTGTGCCCTTTCACAAGGACCCAATGGGCGCGATTGATTGTTGCTGCGAGCGTTAAGCCGATTAGTGTAATACACAACATGAAGATATACAGGCTTCGGGTCTACAGCGCCCGGCCTCTGACAGAATGTCAGTTTGTTTTTCTAAACGTTCTGTTGAAATGTTCAATTGCTGATTCAACACTTCTTACTCATATATACTCCAATATGTATTCAACAATGGGAACCCATGTACACATAAGCTGAGTTAATGTATCGTACTTTTGATTTACAGTATAAGTAGTATAAAAACATTGCGGCTGATCAGATGTTTGCTTAATGTGGTTTTGTCTTCTGCAGTTCTTGTTAGAAATACTACAAATAGGGTACCACTTGAGTTGAGCAAGTATTTGTGAGAGGGTTGCATTTTAAAGAAAGATAGCATATTGTATGATGTAACAACTCGTAAAAAACATTGTAGAAACCATTGGGGGTTGCTACTATCAGCACTTATCTTCATCCCCATTCATTGGCACATTTGTAAGCATGATATGACCTAATAAGTGCTTCATATTTATGACATAGCAACTTATAGCCGCTTGGACAAAACATTACAAACATTTACGGTCCCCTTATTTCCAGAATATATTCTTTTAACTTTGAATAAGACTCAAAATCGCGTAGCACTTATATGTGTTGATAGTGCAGGGATTGTTCTCAACGACAGTGGGGTGTATTGATTTTGTATTTAACGTATTAAAGACTTTTGATCTTGTGTGGACGTAATAAGGTTTATAATGGAGTGAGTGGTTGTTACGAAACAGTAATATGAAATACAATATTGTCGGTGTAAGCGTAATATCGTTATGATGGACGAGCGCAGTGCGGTCGCCGGTCAGCGAGCAGTGGCGAGCAGTCGACCTGAAACAGATAACACGGCTAAAGCACCCGAACGACAATGCACCTGCCATATGACACCAGTAAGGGAAGAACTCATCTTGTTTGCCTTTTAGGATGCATGTTTATATTAGAGAAAGAGATGCATTTAGTTAATGGTCAGAGATTTACAATATTAGGTTGCTGGCTTATAAGTTAGTTAAGTTGTTAGTAGTAGTAACGTATGGAGGGTATATAACCACAAAAAAATGGATAGGTTTAATTTAACAAGTTTAAATAATTTACAAAAATTTAAAATACCAAAAGAGAGGATCATTCGTTTATTTTTCAAATTTAACTTAAGTTTAAATAAACGTTTTACAATATTAATTTATGCTATGCTATTTGCATGAGATGTTGTCATTTCATAGTAAAATTAATAACTACTTCTAAATCCGAGTTCACCCTAGTCACGTGCTAGCAAGTTATTTTAACAAAATATACTTGGTAATCTGATCTGATAGTAAATCACCGTCATCAAATATGTTAGTAGGATCTGAAGAACATCGTTAGAGCTTAGACGGCACGCGCTGGAGCCATTTTGCGGCTAACCCTGAGCCGCGCACCCTCGCGACCGAGTGGATTTATTGCCCTTCTCTAATAAACACGTTATGTTGTATACCTAACGAATATTAATAACCTACTTCCTGGAGCGCCCGATGATTTTCATTTTTGTTATTGCCTGTCGTCACGTCGTTACGGGTTTTACACGGATTAACCACCTCCCAATATGAATATTTTAGGAGTCAAATGTAACGCCGCGTAAACTCAATAAAATTATTATCTGCTACAAAGTACGCTACAACAACGTTCTCATCGGAAAGCTCAGTGATTTTTACGCAGATACGTAGTTTTTCTTACGTCTGTTTTATGAAGCAAGTTATGTTTTGTAGCGTAATAATTCTCCTAGTATCCACCATTCGCACAAAAATGTTTTAGTTTTCCTATATGTATCGCAACAGCCATTTTTCACGTGCCAGCAACAACGCACAGACATAAAGGTTTACGACAGGCCGTCATATTTATGGCGCTGGTATTGTGATATATTTTTTGTTGTGCGCATTAGGTTTTATCTGACTTTCCGCTAAATCAAGTAGCTACTGGCCGGTGTCAGGAAATACCCTCGCATATATCATCCCCGGCGGATGCAAGCGTTTTGGGGTTATGTCTCGATTCCGCAGGGCGAGCCGGCGAACAATCATTTGTCTTATCGATTGGAGTAATGGCCAATTTTCCTATTTTCGCAGAATGGATTAATTTATATACACGTTTGATTTTGCTTTGTCTTTTCTCTACCTTATTTAAATGTGGGGTATTGTTTATTTTTGTTAGACTAACTTTTTGTTAAGACTAATTTGATTTATGATTATTCTATCTAAAACAAATTCAAATGTACACAAATATCAAGCTTTATCGTTATCATGACAATAATATTTTTGTTACTCACTCATTACAAAAGTCTACCGCTGCGAAAATGGTTATCTTTATCCTTACAGAGTTCCTATACCGTTGGACCATATGCTAAAAAACTTCTTCAGCAATAGTTCACAAGCTGTGTATTTTATATTGATATGTTTTAGTATAATTTTATCTGAGAGGGTTCGTTGTGGCGCTCGCCCTCGACAAAGTAGATGCTTCGATTAAGACGTATCGCGCCCTTTTTTGTGTAAAAAAGGGAAAATGAATAGTGCGGGGCGGAAATATTACGCTGTAACGGCATTTCCGCACAATAAATCGGAGTCCAATCAAAGGAAACTCCGCACAGTGAATGTCATATATCTTTGTTAATACTACACTTTATTTTATTGGGCTTTTTATCGGTTGTATTGTTGTTATACGTTTATCTTAATTGATAACTACTTGTACAACTAATATTTAATATCTGTTGGATTTTTTTGTAATCCTTCTTAGGGATTAGATAACAAATTCACGTTTATCACATTAATAATTACTTAAATTTTATCGAATTTTCTTTAATTTTCCCACGAAGTAACGTAGGGTAACAAATGTGGTTTGTAATGTAATGTAGTAGAGTGATTGTCATTAGTTTCTAGTATACAAAAGTTTTAAATATTCAGGATATGGAAATGGCTCTTCAGATAGGTTACAAGCAAAGGCCTAGTTAAAGTGTTATTATGTTAGCTACTATTTTAAAACAAACGAATCAAAGTGTGTCTACAAGTAAACAGAGGTAGCCTGTTACCTGTCGGCTGTCGTCGTTATCTGCTGGGGGAGACTAAATCAGAAAATCGATATACGTAGCGACTAGCGAGCGTTTATTACACGTCGCCGTCGTGCGTCCGTCCAATTTAAAAAGTTTCCACTTTTGTCTGCGGCCTGACAGCGGCAAACTGATTCTATTCTACCATTGGTTTTCTCCGAGATTTTTCGTTCAGTTTTATTTGATTAAAAAAGTTACAAACTGTTTTTCAAGTTACAACATCGACTTAGAACAAGTATACTTAGAATGGTTACGATTCTAATCCCGAAAACTAGCATTTATAATCGATTTACTAACCCCCGGTTTCTGAGGTACTCATATAAAAAAAACGCTATTGAATAGATAAACTACCGCTAAATGTACTCAGAAACCGGGGGTTAGCGAATTTAGAGGATCAGAAATAAAGGCACATCAAACATTTGTAACTAGACAAATTCAAAAAATAATTTATCGCCACCTACCGCAGTGTTGAACATTAAATTGCCAGCGTAAGTTGGCAATAAATTATTGAAGCAATCATAGTTAAACCTCGGCTGTTACTTAACAGAATGAGCAATACTCGTGGCACAAAACATTAGCGTGACGTCAGCACGAGTCAGGAAGCGTGGAATTGAGATGTCAATGCGGACGCGTATCCGGACTACCACAATACCACCCCGCTGCTTGTTGTGAATGAGCTGTCAAACATCTACCATTAATGAGCGCCACATTTGTTATTAGTAACCAATAACCAAACCACCAAGAGCTTGGGTCAGTTTATGTGTTGACCACCAACGAGGCATCTTGAGCACACACGCGTCGAAGCAAAAACTAGCAGCTGTTGACGACTCAATTTGGCCAAATTCGAATGGAAAATTGCAAAGAATAAGAGTAAAATAATAAAACAACGATTTATATCACGATCACCTCGCATTTATGTTCTTTTTTTCAACAAGGATAGAACCGTAGCCGTACGCAGAGCCTCTATGAATTTCTCCTAACGCGATAACGGCACAATGAATTTTGCCCGAAAACATCGGTAGGTAAACCGGTAGGTAAATCTGGAAAACGTCCCACGAAATCTTGAAGATCACACAATTTAGCTTTGTAAACGTGTGTTAGCATTACTCGTTACAGTGTCATTTATATACATACATATGCATGAATGACAGTTCCAAAAGTGTTGTGCATTCACTATACAAACTAGACATATTAAACCATTAATTGTATGAGAGATGCATAATACTCGAGAATAGTTTTCCCATAGCTTCACATGTAACAAGCGTGGCCATAAACAGTATTTAACAAGTGCACAAGAGGCTGGTCCCTGATTTATCCGATGGACGCGACCACCGCGTCGACGTGACTCAGCACCACGGCTAATGGTCATCGGTGAGCTGCCACATGATTAATTATCCTTATCACACCGCACCCGATCCCGACTGATGGCTCTATGATGAGAGCTAGTTATGAAGACCGGTCTTGTACGATGTGGATACGGCAGTTCCAAGGTTTTGTGGACTGAAAATCGTGAACTTGCTTAGGTTATCTGTGGAAATATATAGACAAAATGGAAGAAATAAAAAATCATATTATGTTTATAGCAATACTTTTTCAGTCAAAAGCGATTCAGTTGTGATTTCGCCACACTAAGATTTATTACGATATCATGATGGAATGATAGAAATATAAATAACTATACTTTTGAACAATTTATTATTGATAGTTATTCTGGCTGACATTTCACAATTATTTCAAAATAAGAAATTATTATGTGTAATTTGATAACGGAGGCCTTTGTTTTAGTTCCTTGAACATGATTAAAATAGCGGTTACGTACGCACAACATGGCGGCAATGGAAATATTCTATGTTATCTATGTGCGATATAACATATAATAATAAAGTGCTAAGAACTGCACCAGTTACATGTGAACAGTATCTATTGCACGTTGCATTTTTCCTATAGACTAGTCATATCGCTAATCTTATCTGATTTGATTGGCAGCTTGTAATTGCAAACTGCGTAAGCGAGTTAAGGACAAGTGCTTTAATATTATTACTTCTATTTTAAAATCCATGTTTTATGAATCCCCACGACATAGGGAACAGTACATAATAAGTAGCTCTAGTATGTTACCAAGAATAAAATACATTTTCTGTATTATTTTTAAACTAAATATTTTAATCTAAATCATAATTCGTATTTATGATTTCGTAGCTTCATGTAGATATTTATCTTTGTAAGGAGTATTTGAATACAAATACATTTCGACACCCATCTTACGCTAATGACTATCTATAGAAGCAGATTAAGCAGCCGTAAACTCTTGATATTGTTGTTCGCTTAACACGATGCTACCGTCATTTGTTACGTCTTAAATATCCCCATACAAAGAAATAAACAAAACGCTTGTAGTTTAGATTGACCAGCTGAAAGGGAGGAAATTAGATTGCCGCGGGGGGTCTCCAACGTCGGACTTCGTAACAACGGGACCGACAAAAAAGTTTTCTTCAATAAATTATTTGTTCGCGAAGAAAACACAATCTAATTTATATTTCCGATGATAATTCAAAGTTTTTAATGTTTTTTAACAGATTTAAAAAGATACGTCACACTTGGACGTCTTTGATTATCACCTCGCATTCGCCTATTATTCCATTGAATCATCTAAATTACGCTAATCCCTTATCCTTTTACGCGTGTTTCTTTGAAATTCGGAAGCTGTATTGGAGGGCCTTTTGAGAGGCTACGCATTCGTAATGCTAATAATTGGTTCTTTTATTCGTTGCAACCGGAAAGGCGACCCACGTCAATGTATCGCGCCTTTAAAAGGATTTGCTATGGCAAAAATGAACTGAGAATATTTATGTGCTACTATAATGGGTAGTATTCTGTACTCCAGACAGTGTGTCGCCGTCGGACGAGTAAAAAAATTGTCGAGACGAAACTCTCCAAGTTTATGATTGCTTTGAAATCGTTGGAGGTCTTGCGCGGATTAGTTAAAGATATGCTTGGAACAAACATAACAAATAAAATATTTTTTTATGACTGTGTTATTTTTCTAGGCTTTAAATACAATAGAAATAATTATATACCTACCTTATGGTCTATATCAGGATATTATGTAGATAGGCAATTCTAGACATATTATAACTGTTGTTCAAGAAGTTGTCGATAAGAAATACTGATTTTATCTTTAATATGAAGTACTCATTTTTACAATATATAAAGATAAAATAAACAATAACGATAACAATAATTTAATATCTATCTATTTGTATTGTTTGATAACAGCTATCGCAATTATTAGTAATTGGCCATAGGTATACCTTGATTGCAGGTATAATGCTACTTATTTGTTACATATATTTAATCAGAAAGTACCTAAACTACTTTGTATTGTGTGATTTGTCACAGTTCGATGGAACGACAACAAAAATTCAGCCATTTTACCCAAATGCCAATTTCAATTGAAATTAAATGGCCACATTACACGTAGGGGTGTACAACAACAATAACATTATATTTGTATATAGTCTCAAATGTCATTTTATTCGGTTAAATAGAGTCCCTGATCACGGGCACGGTTCGATTGAGCTTATTCTCCGGAGGCGTTCATTCATACGATTTGTTATTTCGAGTAAATCGCAGCGCACAACACAACACTAGCAGCGTTTCACGGTGTCTTATTCGTGTTAAATGCAGTTTTATGCAACGGCGTAGAGCCGTGAAATTGATTTCAATCTGCAGTTATTGAAAAAGCGGAAGCCTCTACCTATCTTCGATCACCTTCATTGAATACGTTCATTCATAAAATTTTACAACTCGACGTACTACGAGCAACCACTTCGCAGGTAGTCAAATATTATGAATGAATTTTAGAATTCATCTTTTTGCTTGTCTTATAGAGATCAAGTGCTAATCATAAAGTTTGATTTAAAGGATTTAGTGTATGGTCTAACCATGCATGATTTATTTACACAAGTGGTAGTAATATTCACCATAAAAATAAATATCCAATTCAGTAGTTCTGTGTTATAGCGCGTCGTATAACTAAACCTAACTCTAACGAAGTTTGCTTAACAACTGCAATAAAAGTTGGACCATTTGTTTTAAGTTCACATAAGTGTCATCCACGCAAACAAAATGACACTCGTAGCAGTCATTCATTTTACTCAAACTCGATTTTGAAAAGCCGACACTCAAAACAGAGAAATATTGAATGGACACCCATTTAGTTACGAGTGTTTTACAACTATGCTGCAAAAAGTTTAAGTCAGGTACAATCCGGATGCGAACGGCTGTGATGCTGAGTTCCCACGCGTGGACAGTTACTTATTACAATAGATTATGAAGTGACAAGTCCAGCACTTGTTTGTTTCCCTTTCTAATTGTTTCTAAGGCTTTAACAAAGCGCCATGTGTTTGGGATAGAGGCGCGAAATACCAATTGTTGCTCGAGGCTTTGAGCAACAGATGTGGAAGTTTTGCATGTTTTTGTTTAAAGTTATTCATTATCGATATTCCCAACTAAAGATAACAAAGAAAAATATACATTTTCAATAGCCCCATACAGGAAAGTTGAAATAAGCAGACTGTAGTCGTTTCATTCTGCAATCGATTGTTGTTATTCCTATTTTGTCCGAATGAGACCAAATAATAAATACATATAAATATAATTTGTTGGTTACATTTGCAAGAGTTACATTTTGCTATAGATTTTACTTGTTTTGCTTTTTCACAAATATTATTAGGTATTTTTTAGTCTTCATGCTCTTTATAACAACCATGTTAGAGGAGTCGGCACTTAATCCATCTGACTAATATCCGGAATCCAACGATTATCACGATATTTGAGGGTCAGAACCCCCTTTGTTTTTGAGTAGTCATAGATTTAGCCCGGATTTATCGTACTTTTAGAAGAAAAATCATTGTTAATAACTCTATGACAAGCGAAAAACAAAAAAACGTCATTGATAACTTTTATTCAACTAATACGAAACACAATAAAATAGTGTAGCCTGAAAATCAACTTAGCCAAACTGTACACTTATTTTCCTAACGACCAAGCTAAAGCCATTAAGTTTTATATTTTTTCACTTAAAGTACAATTTCATGTTTTGTACCAACGAAGTTAATACATTCTCTATACTGATTCTCGAGGATCTCACAGCTTGGAAATGGTCTCGCTTTATGATCTCCATTCTTCTAGATACTCTCCATACCGAATTAAAATTCATCTTTACGAAGATTGTCTGATTATATTTGTGTAATTACTTTTTTTTCGTACAACCGCAATAGTTACAATTAGTTTCGTGGAACATCCGTCCGGAAGTGTCCGGTGAAGTCCGCGGTGGGCTGTTTACACAGATCCCGGTTACAAAGCTGATGAATGAATGAGATCGCCGACCACCCATCGAGTAATGCTTCGAGTAGCCAATTACTCCGAGGTACGGCAACTAGAAAATACGTAGCACAGGTTTTGGTTTAACATATTATTTTGAAAATTAACCTTTGTACATTTCTTATTTAACGTTACGATAAAATGAGATTGAATTTATAAATAAAGCTGTTTCCTTTTCTTTGCCACAATATTACCTTGAGTTAAACCCATCTTTCCATGGAAAAACATACATCGGATATAATATTTTATAAAACAATTTTAGTTTATTTCACACAAATTAATCTATCTGACATTTGAATATTTCGCAGACAAGTCGCTGGCTGTATTTATGAAATGTTGGCACAAAATATTTCGAACGCAAATAATGTTTTACACATTATTTGCTTATAATTGACCGTTCAATGACAGGAACTGTTTTTGTATGTTACGTATTCAATGACGACGGAGCGGTGCCAACATTTCTTCGACCTTATTTTATTAACATTGTTCCAGATTCCTGACGGTCAAATTATTTTTAATGTCTCCGTTTGATATGTGCGCTCCTCTGATAAGAAGAGTATTTTACGATTGCAAAGTTTACCGATGCAGATGCACGATAATGCATAAATATTTATCCTGCATATTTTTTATTCACGACATTGAAGGACCAAACCCAAAAGACAAATATAAAATCTAACATTCCTACTTGCTATCTTTAAAGGTTGGCACTGTACTTTCGTGTTGCTGTACATTATTTTGGTTGTGTCCATTTATCACGGCACCTTTAATTCTTGGCCACATTTAGCTATTGTGGACAGGCGTTATTCTGTAAACTCCTCATTATAAGGCACACTTTGTATAAAAATATGTGCTCCAGTATAAAGGTAAACATTGATTTTTTCTATTGCCTGAGAGAATACATGTTTAGGCGGCCACTGACAGGCGCATAAAGGGACAATGAGGGATGTTGTTGAATGGAGACCGCACACTCGGTGCGTACGCATCTACCTACGTCAGTACGTTGTAGTAAAAGTACTCTTATAAATTATACCAATGACTTGTAGTAATAAAAACCGTTCATCATGTTTACCCTTGGGACTAAATCCAAATAAAATTTATGTATAGGTACTTGAATATGTCATATTCATAAAAAAACCGCAAAAATATCTTAAGAAGGAATTCGAAGTCTGTTATAGATAAAAAAATACATCGATATACACCAACTTTTTACGTATAAAACATAGAACATAAGTTAGAATTTGGTGTAAAAAAAGCATATACGGCAACTATTTCAGTTAAATAAAAAAAGTAAAGCAATTATAGAATATTTCTAAAATTAACGCGTTTAAAACCAACAATATCCTCAGGACCATAAATACTGTCAGCACATGAAGTGTAAATTCACTTTTTGGCTTACTGCACTACCGTTGAAATATTTTCAGGTGTACTTCCAAAAACAATGTTTGTTTAAAATAACTTTGACTTTGGGAGTGTTAGTATAATTTATAATAATAACGTTTTATTTTCAGGGATGACAATGTCAAATGTCTTTCCATAACTTCAACCGCGGCAACGCAACGGTCAGAGGAGATCACACCCACTCCGGTGCATCGACTGCTCCGCCTCGCAAGGCTCGCTCACCTCTAACTATTGTTGTCAATAGCAACCAATTTATGTGTCCCTTTTGAACTCGTGGTTTTATATCTCAAATATTTTTTCTTTAAATTTAGAAAAACGTGTTTGCTACTTTACGACTCGCGTGCCGAAGGTTTCGTGAAGATACGGCCTCGACACGTGTTTGTAACCGTTAGACAATTTTATTGTTAACTTTTAAAAATATCGTGGCTATTTTTTTTACGAAAATCCTAGCTTGTAATAAAGTACATGAGGTACTTAGGGTTCACAACTGTGATAGTGAGTATCATGTTACCTTACAAAAAGTTTATTTTCGTTTTTTATAAACTGCTATATAAAAGATAATAAACTTCTACACCATAAACTATGACATGGCTACATAAAACTAAACATCATAAAAACACAATATCTAACAAAGGCACAAAGAACTCATCTCATGTGGAAAGAATCTCACTTTCTAAGAATATACATTTGTAACTTCTAGATAACTTACAGTCTAATTTTATTCGCCATAAGAAAAGCACTATACTAAAAGCTTTCGAGGATTTACCTTCGTTATGGTGCTTCCGAATTTAGTAGATTTATGTGTCGCCATCGTGTGCGAGACAGAGACAGCGATATCCATATAGGCACTTACTCTCTAACAAGAACAAAAGATTGTCGTCTCTATTAGCTACCTAACGAATCGCGTGGCGACGCATAGTAAACGCAAAATGAGCAAAAGAAAGAAAACAAAATGTAATCCGTTGTGTGTGCTCATGCTGCCTATCTTAATTAATTTTATTAGATTTGCTAAATATATGCTAAGAAATTCTAATTGTGCTAAATGACATACATTCGGAACTGAAATTGTTAAATAAATCAAAGTGAGCTTTTGATGTGTCACTAGTCATGGTAGATAAAGTGAAATAATTACATTAGGTTTTTAAACATATTTGTTAAATTGTTACGTATTGAGGACATGTCCTATGTCTGGCACAAATAACAAGCGTACCAAAGACATTAATCTAGATATTAACATTTTAGGTCACTTAATAATGATACATGATTTAAAATTTTCAGTTAACCCAGACGGTTTCAAAGTATGCCTTTTTATTTCTGTTTATTAATTCTCTTTTTCTTATACATATACTGCGTCAGGCGATCTTATGAAGCTCTGAAAATCCGTCTCGAGTAAATTGAAATTGGAAGGAGACAGCAAAAGGCAGCGGTGTTGGATTTCAGTATATGTGCGAAAGGGACCAAGACAGTGGGAGTGAGAGCTCAATAACGAGCGGGCCAAGGGTTGGCTGTTTCTCTTACAGGTCTGGATACTCGGAGCGAGGCAATATGTGGAGATTTATGTATCTCCCCATGTACCGGGAATGCTTAGGAGGAAGTCTTGTGACGCAACTTATTTCCATTGTTGTTGCTAACATTACGTTCGCACCTAGTTATGGGCTCGTTATATTAAAAAAGTATTGCGACATTCTGACACTTAACTTCTTTATAGATCGTAACTAAACCCGAAGTGCGGAAATGATTTCCTCGTGTTCATGAACAGTGTTGGATTGTGAGTCATAAAACTATGTCGTGCGTAGTTTGAGCTACTTATTTGTTTTCAACAGCTTAATAAGAAGATTCTTTGGTTCATAGCCAAAGAAAGCGCAATGAGGATAAACTAATAATGTGTATTTGTTAATGTGATTGAACTTGTATATCACAAACATAATGTACAACTTCACTTTAAGATACTTTGAAACCGTCTGGGTTAACTGAAAATTTTAAATCATGTATCATTATTAAGTGACCTAAAATGTTAATATCTAGATTAATGTCTTTGGTACGCTTGTTATTTGTGCCAGACATAGGACATGTCCTCAATACGTAACAATTTAACAAATATGTTTAAAAACCTAATGTAATTATTTCACTTTATCTACCATGACTAGTGACACATCAAAAGCTCACTTTGATTTATTTAACAATTTCAGTTCCGAATGTTTCAAGTTAAGTGGTATTTTATTAGTAGTGATAAAGTAAATGGTTGAGTACAAAACAACAGCTGTATTTAGGGTAATGGTGTAGTCCGAGGCACCAGCGAGACAGAAGGGCGCCTTCAACTAATGATTATAGATCGTGTTGGATATTGCACTACGATAATCCAAAAGCCCCTACTATAGCTCTAAGTCGAACACAATACATCTACTAGAAAACCTCGCTTGAAAATGGTTGAAACCCGTTTTATTTTTAAAAACTCTCTACTCTATCTCTACTCGAGTATCTACTCTAAACTAGCAAATAGAGGAAACGGTCTTGTTGAAATAATAACTCACTCTCATATTTTAATCTTCTGCAATGAGAATTGAGATTGACTAACAAAAGTATTAGTCTTTTGCATAGAAAATAAATTATAAAATTCATAAACACAGATAATGTGTTTAAATTTATAACAAAACCTTACCTAAACATTCACATTGCCAAAGTCGAGAAACGGCTCACAAAAATTGCAGTTAACAAACTCGTAGTAGCGTCTCTGGGCGGCTAGAACGCGATTAGCATCTTGGACACGGCACCGGCGCAATAAGACCATGACTGAGTTTCGAAATGCGTTAAATATAAACAACAGGTGACAGTTTTGTGAGCTTACACTTGTCGCTTCTGATCTATAGCACTAGTTCAAACACATTTTACATTGGAGTCACTTCAAAAATCTAAAATATACAGCCCCATTAACTATTTTCCGATGTAGAAAGCCTTGATACGTTTTATGTCGGTAACCAACTATAACTAACGCCAAGTAACAAGTTTTTTTCTTGGAATTTACAATAGTTAGGCCTGTAAAGAGAGAGATGATCATTGCCTAAAACCTTGAAATCGTTTCGTCATGCTTCCTAGTGGTATATTTGGGCTGTACTTCACTATCAAGCCACATTATTCAGCACACAACATTCTTAAAATTTTAATTATTATTTACCAATAATAAATTGTAGTGAGTTAATATTAATTAGCCCCCTCAGTAGAAAGCCGTTGGTCCCTCCCACTTAATCTCGGAGTATCGCTAACAAATTTAATATTTACTCGATTTGACTTATCCTTATAAATCGGCTACAATATTAAAACCGCCAGTACATTTGATTGTTGTGTTGGTGCCACCCCTGCAACTTCTTGCTTGGTGCAAACGACAAGTTGAAAGCGAGCTAGTAGAAAGTTATCAAATTCTTCTGATTAGCATACTTTTGTGATAACAAAGATTGCTATTAAATGGTTTCCTTTAACAAAAAAAATACGTTCCCTACAATTATAGGTATTTCCAATTATTTAAATGTGCCTAGGTAGTTATCCTGTAGCTACTATCTATATTTTATGTACCTACTACAGATTTCAAAAGCCTACTCCAGACAAAATAAGCTGCGCCTAAATTTTGCGAGTTAAACCAATATGTACTTTATTTTATGAAAATTAAGTAATATCTTTTATCTTTACAAAAAAAACTGTCAGCATCAATTTTCTCGGTAAATAAGGAATAATACCTTCGGTAAATAAGGAAGAAAGGAATAAAACCTCGAAAACGTACGTCATCAAAAATTTTACTCACCAATACTTCGTCCATTCTTATGGCGGTTTTGCTAAGTCTACGTTGTCGCTTAAGCTTATGGCTTGTACGGCGTTGTAAGTGAGTTTTAGCACCCTCGTAGTATGCGAGCCCATGCACGGATTTGCGCTAATCCGAGCGAGTCTATCGCTCTCTGATACTTTACATTCAACTATGTGTTAACTTTATTAAAACGTTACGTTTATTTGCGCTCCGTGACGAAACGCGACAGTTTGTTTACGTTTCATTTAATATTTAAATAATTTGTGATGTATTTATGTATTTAATTAGGTCATGCGGAAAATGTTTCGATAAAATTAATACTGTATGTTTCTGATGAAACTTCATAGGTGAAAATGGTAGAAAAAGAACTTATTGGGTCAGATTTTTTTTTAATTTACTTCCGTTCATGTCTACAGATTTTTCCTCTTTTAAACTGAAACATATAAACGTAATTATCATACTGTATATATATATTTAATCTGTATTATCGTATCTATGTCAACTTTCACATTTATAACAAGCATTAAGCCTGCGCTTTAGATAGACAGTTAATCTGGGGGCACGGAAGTGCCCCCGCAAGTCGAGCAAAAAAAAGCGGCACGGCCGTAACATCCTTTTCTCGAAGCAATTCGGGCTATTTTTGACACCCCTATAATTTCGTTGTGGATAAAACTAGAAGCCTGGATTTTCAGCATCCAATAAGTCATTGTATAAACACGGTATATTTAAAATCTCAGTCAATTTCAACCAGTAGTTTAAAAATGACAACTTGTTAAAATTTTGAATTTTGTCACTCACTGATTCACTGATTCACTGACTCACTGACTCACTGACTCACCGATCATCAAAAGTCTAAGGTACTTCTAGCAGACTTAGAAGCTTAAAATTTTGAATACAAATAGGGTTTAGTGTCTTAATCATGGGAAAAATTTAATATTTTCTAATTTCGGTCCAGTTTTCTAAATACACCAACTGCAACAATAACTTTGTAATCCTATATAAATGTATAAGATTACAAGGTTACATTTGCAGTTAATGAATTATTGTTACTGTAGAAAATAAAATATATAGGTGTAAATAGGTTCCTACTATATGAGGCATAATGGGAGGGGGTATAGGGTGGGTAAGGGTGTTTAGCCCATGAAACTGAACAACATTCCCATAGGAAAATATGTTGAATTATGAAAAAAAAACGTCTTTCCATACAAATTGGACTTATGTTTGCTTTACAAAAAGAAGTGAGATGCCATCAAAAACATTCTGTAAAAACCTCAAGTCTCGCCGTAAAAAGTTGTGAGATCTATATAATACCAAGTCGATTAATCTATTTAGTCTCTACTTAAAGGACCTTCTGTCATAAGTTATTACGTATGTTCTTATCATGCCAATAAAAAAAAATACCTTTAAAACAAATAGATCGACTTGGTCATCGCAAGAAAACACAAATTCGCCATTAACATTTCAGGAGCATTAACTTCTCGTCGTGCTGTGTAGTGTGATACATACTAATAATTAAATCATGCGATGGCCAGGTCGGTCTATTTGTTTTAAAGGTATTTTTTTTTATTGGCATGATAAGAACATACGTAATAACTTATGACAGAAGGTCCTTTAAGTAGAGACTAAATAGATTAATCGACTTGGTATTATATAGATCTCACAACTTTTTACGGCGAGACTTGAGGTTTTTACAGAATGTTTTTGATGGCATTTGTAATTATTCATCATACAGCTTTCATTCACATTCAAAAACCAACCATATGTCCTTCTAACACATATAGTTTTCCCTTAACAATGTGAAGGTGTCAAGTGAAGACGGGGCGAAGATTTAATCAAGTCAGCGGCCGTAATCAAACTGACATTATGAGGTGTGCTACGATGTCACCGTTAACGACCGCAAAATTAACACAAGCGTTAAAACATGGTTGAAGCTAAAGGATTTGTTATAAAATGTGTTGAAAAAGCTGGTATTTAAGAGCTAGATTTCGTCAATGCCGTAATGCTGTTACGGAATTTTCATTTTAGTTTTGTGTTAGTTTAGTGTATTCCAGTGTTTGGACTAGGTGAATCTGTGTTATAATCTAAAATATCCAAATAATAATCTGTATTATTATCTAAATTTGCTATTTATATACATTTCTTTACGTTTAGAAATCTACTCGATAGTTGATCGACTTTTCTTTTAACAAAACCTCTTTTCATTGTTTTGGTTTTCTACATAAACTAAACTTATAATGTATTCACTATTTACTTTATTAGGCAACAGATGTGTGCAAACAATGTTATAAAATCAAACACTAGGTATCTGTTACTGAGTCCTCAAGCTGTCCACAATGACTGTCTAATTAAGCGAATAAAGGGTGACACCGCAAAGCTGGTGTGATGGATCCCTTTAATATAACCTTTGTTATAATACAACGCTCTGGTTCTCAGACACGCCTCGCAGACCTTCATTTAAATATTATATTAAGTAAAACGATCCTTCATTTAATTTTAAGATGTCAGCCTCAAAAGTCTATTAAGTAGAAGGTTCAATTTAATATTTTCTTTAGACTTCTGATTACACAAAGGCGTTTCTTCGAAACAGGTGCTCGCGGAAAATTTGCTGAGATTTAAGCTCAATATCGAAATTGACAAGAATATATATATTTATCCTTTAAATATGCTTGCATTGTGACATGAATTCATATTATTTTGTAACTTATCCCTATAAGCCTATTAACAGATTTGTAAATCCAATAATGTTCGTATAATCAACTTAAACCATAAAATTAGCTTCAGTATCGAAAGCCAATATTGTAACCTTCCGAAATCAGATGTCTGATCAAAATAGCTGAGGCGCATTAACTAAGATGTAACAGCAGGGGTCGGAGGGCGAGGCCGAGGGTTCCGCAGGATATTGCCTAATCATTCCCGCCTTCACACCCTACTAACTGCCAGTTGTTTTAGCATTCATCGCGTTTATATCGCACCCCGCTCTATGGAGATTGATTCCCCATTGTTACAAGCGCAAATGTTCACTAACACGAGATTTAAATTGTCCGTTTACTTTTTAATATTCTCTGTTCCCTGTCCGCAACTCAGACCGTTGCAAGAGCATTTTATTTTCCTTATGAATAATTAATTCTACTTACAATAATTATCCCGTCGCGGCTGTTGCACGATTTACATTTAATTTTATATTCTTGGCAAACATGCATAATCAACAAATCCTCTTCAATATTATTTACGTAATTGGATTGCCAGGTTAATAATGCGTAAAACAATCCGAAAATCAGAAAAGTTGTAGCAGTGTGCTGTGAAACCCCGGGCCGCATTCACGGACTATTAATCCTGACAAAGTGCTGGTGGTGCCTGTCGAAAGGGTTGCTCTGAGAACGGTCCACAAAAATGTTTTGACATTTTGTTGTAATGCATGGAAATAATTAAACGTTATACATTTGTTACTGATAGAGTAGAGTTCTCATTTCTGTTAAAGGTTATTTGTAAAAGGTATTCTACAAACTTAAGGGACATTTTATGTAATATGTTACAATTAAAAGTGTCGTGAATTCATCTGATTGATAGTAATGTTCAGTAAACATTGGAGTATTGTACAATAACATTACCAAGCCAAATGAGATCGGAAGGAACGACTCGCTTCGAATAGACCCCCTGAACATATATCATTCGCTCAATGAGGTTACAACAATTGAACAACAAGCTATTGAGCGGCCGCCTCATTGTGTGACGTAATTTTATCAAAAATATCGGACATGACAATGGGATGTACCGACAAAAGTCGGAAGAGCGGATGCGATTCGCGTCGTCTCGCCGCCCGACAAACGTAACGCGAAGATTTTTTTACGCAATCTACGACAACACAAAGAATTGTCATTTGTCGTAGGGGATGTTTCCACCCACAAGTCAGCGCTACACGCTCATCGCTCATTACAAACAATCGGAAATGACTTCAGGCACATTCGGAACTTTTGAGCCACTTGTCCTTTGGCAGAAAAAAAGCTTTCATTGACTCTCGTCGTAAATAACGCGAGGCGTGTACACACAGGTGCGTGTGGATATTTTTTCCAACAGCTTGAAATTATTGTTGTCTAATAGGTAGGTACTATAAATAAAAACGGAATCAATAAATACAATTACAATACCATATCGATCGGATATTTTTGATTACTACGAAGTTCAATAAATGAACCCGTTTAGCTCTAAACACTGCGATCTATAAAGCGGGGCACGATTTATAGCAAACCAATTAATTAATCTCGCAGCGCAGAGGTGTGGGCCATTAAGAAAGTGCGACATAGTTGACTCAATCGTTGTAACTGGCCATTATGCGACTTTTACTGTTATCGCATATCGTAACGCCCGCCGCGCACCGTGTAATTAGTCCACAATTCCAACCATCTCATTACTACGGCAATCAATCTATCCAGCAAACGATCGTGCGATTCTATTTTGCGACAACCAATGCTGGTTCGGTTTCTACTTTACAAGCTCATTGTCAAGGAAATACAGCAATGTATGGCTTAACGCCCGATTCCGACGGTTACGGTGTTTCCAACCCTCCCGTTGCATGTCGGGGTCATCAGACAAAAGCGACAGTTTGGTCATTGTAACAATGCGATGGGCATGTCGAGATACAATTGATTTTCTGCTCGCTATTTAAGTCAATGTTATGAGTTAGGGGGAGTCGTTTCCGCTTTAGCCGTGACACTCGGAACAAATAAAAAGTGCTAAAAGTATGTTTTAGGCTTCAAAGTGAACGTAAAATTACGCAAGTGAACGGGCATGTAACCAACAGTTCCACCGTTCTTATGTCTAATAATAATTGTTATGTATCTTCCATCAAAATGAGTTTTACTGATTTCCACGCACATACCTATTCCCCAAGTTTGTCTAAATTCTAGAACAAATCGTATGCAACTGTTGATACCCAATTATAAATATACTTCAAGCGTATCAAGCACTAATGCAACTATTGAAAATATACGACCGGATTTCATAGCGTCTATAAAAACACTCTATTAGAAAAGTCATTGCACAAAACACAATACGTTTGTCGGTCTCGACTACAAGAGCTACGCCCTCTTTGACTTACTGACCGTCATACAATACAAATTCTCCACTATTCTCCCTACTGAAGGAAGGAAGTGAATAATTTTTATTCGATTAGCATTCGAAGCCGGCATTGCACAAAGAAACTGGCCACAATAGACTTGCTACCGTTGCATACTAGTCAAAAAAAGAAATGACTCGGCTATCAATCTGTAAAAACCATTTAATAGATGACTTATATTTATTCGTAGTTTATATTTTAACACGTGTATTCGAATAAAATCGTATCATATTTGTATAGGCACACGTAACATAACCAAGAAAAAATATGTCCCATATTTCGCTGTTTAATCGAACCGTTAAACACGTTTTCGGTTTTCCACTTCATCTTTAATCCAAAGCTAAATTACCTCAAATTTAATAAATACTTAAAGAGGAAATTTACCAATTAATTACACAAAATAATTGCTTTACACAAACGTAAGTAGATATGATGTGAGTTGGTCGGAAAATAGATTTTCCTTGCTGTCAGCTGCAATAGAATTTGCCGCCATAAATGTCGGAAGCTTTGAAAATGTGTTGAGTTGCTAACTAGAATCTAATTATAGTTTGTAGGTAATTAATCAAGAAAGAGAAATTGTAGTACCTTTTTGCGCACCTATTGTGTACATCGAAATATGATAAGAATATTAACCATTACAGTTTCTCATCGTAATCGTCAAAAACTCTAAATCGCAGCGCAACAATAAAATAGTAGAACACATATTTTAAACAGTATTTTTCTGGACTGTTGAACCATGTTCGATAAAAAATATACTGCGTATGTTAATCATAACATAACTAAAACTAACTAAACTTAAACGGGCAATTAAACAAATAGGTTAAAGACTCCTTGTTGATCAAGACAAGAAAAAACTAAGACCCTTTTAAACGCTTAAATTATGCGCATAAGATATAGAAAACACAATTATGGTAATCCTCAAAACATTTTTACATACACAATGGAACAATTATGGTATCAAAAGTAGTAGTTTACAGTTGAATCGACGTTGAGGCGTTAATTGTACGTAAGTAACACGCTAACTAGGCTGCCGACGTCTCGCTTGTGGAGTGAAGCCTCCAACTAATAGACAAGCCGAGCTAATTGAAAATTAATTGAAATAGAACTCCTGCAAGTATTAGTGGGTTTATGTTTCTACGTTTATTATTAAAACGTGTTTGTGTTTATTTTCATATAATTCAAGTCGAAGAGAGAGTTGTAGAGTTGGTAGTGTAGGCCTTGTTCGTGTATTTATTGCTTAAATTCCGCTGTACAGGTAATTAAGAATTTTGGCTGTTTGGTTTGGTGAAATTTATTGTAGTACCCCAGTGCTTAGTTGGAATTCACCAAGTATCCTACCTATCTATTAAATGGGTAAGTGTTTTATTTACTAACTAACCCCGGAAACGAGTTCTGTTATGAGGGTTCAAATGCCATCAACTTTAATACTCCAACTTTTTCAGGAAGCCTTTCATCGTACAATTGGTAGACAATTAAGAGTTTTTATGACTCTCCAATACAAAAGTCAAATAGGATTAGTAAAAAGTGTCATCATTTTTATCGCCATTGTCATAAAATCCAGGCCTTTTATATGACACAATGATAATTTGTCATCCAGGAACGACTTGAATGAGCACCTGGCTTCCACGCGACCCCAAACGGTACCCTGAGGTACGCCTATAGTTTGATTCGCAACGCACCTACTTTTGTCATGATTGTTTAATTTATATTATGTGATCTTCAAATTTTATTTAAGTAGTTCTTTAAACATGTGCAGATGCTTCGGTGGGCGGGTCGAATGCTTGCAGCTGCTCGATCCCCCTTCTTGCGGTTTATGTATTTTGATGCTATTGCGTATAATAGGATGACATTGGAAAGCATTACGAGTTCGCTATTTACACGACGGTTATCGGTGCTGTTTTCTAATCATTAGTCACACTAAGCCGGCTGATAAGTAAATAATGCATTCAGCTTAGGCATTCAGGTAAATTACCTTCGTTACATTCGTTCGTTTTCATAACAGAAAATATAAGTCGTATCAACATTTTATTTCAGAAATATTTAGCCTAAAAATTAAATGTTATTGTTTTGTCTCCGTGAAAATATGTGTAGTTTACGTTGCGTCATATATTCTTTCCATATCGTTAACGTTTGTAAATGAAAATGGTAAAGAAAATTTAAAAAATAGCAACCCGGCCGGTGGGATTGTGACAGTGGCGCCGACAACATTCGCGGTCGGCGAATCGACTTCCTGCGCACTGTTTCCCGCTAAAATGGATCGCTTCCGGCGCGTATTTGTCATCTCCAAATCACACAGAACAAAAAGAGTCGTTATTGGAACATATTATTATTTTTTCATAATTAATTTCTCAGTTATTCAACGACAAGAAAACAAAAGCTTCTTTTAAAAAAATATATATTTGGCTTTTCAATGATTTTATTTAAACTAGGTAGAGTCTAAATATTGCAAAGCTACCTGAGCGATAGAGATGAACTATAATTATTTGCTTCAAAGTTTATTTAAGTATTATTTCATGATCATTTTTAAAACCTGCGGTACCGCCTTAATTTTGAGGCGACAAAAATGAATCGGCTGAATAATCGTCACAAATTCTACAGTTTTCCTTTTCCAAATAGATAGGACGGTGTCGTAATCCGTTTGTTGGTAACAAACACAGTTACTGGTTGGTTTCCCCAAGCAAGATGATTATTTATCTAAGGGCCGCACCCTTACCACGCCACGGCAAACATAAAGCACTTTAAGGTCAACACTTAATGAGCCTTGGTAAGAAGACTTCCTAACCAATTTTATAAGTTCATTGTGTTTGACTTCTTATTTTTCTATTCGGGAGTGATTTAATTACGGCCACGATTGTAGATTCTTCATGGCTCTACCATCGCTTTTAGAAACAGCTATGCTTGTTGTTAGTTAACTTAGATCGAAGGCTGTCGAAAATGTGGAACTTCTCGTTTTCAACATTGTGCTTTAATTGTGGTCATGATCGTCGTTTACGACTCTTCAGTGCTCTATTACCTATAGTTTTTAAAAATGAGGATGTCATTGTTATGAGTTGAGTCGGAATGAAGGTTGCCGAAAGTGTAGAAACTTGAAATACAGACGATTTCGCAAATTAAGCATGAAATTATGTTGGAGAGATTTTTATAGATTTATGCGCACATTTTCAGCAGCCTGCTCTTTCTTTAGCTATACTATAGATTCATATGAAATAATGAACATAATGATTAAAAAACTTATTTGCAATATTAAATAGGTAATGTATACTGATATAAACAACATACAGGCGTAGGTTACCACTTACGCACAATCATTATTGTTATCTTAACTCAACACGTTTTCTGTTACACGTGTCAATACAATACATAACAATACGTTATATAGAATAGCGTTACATACCAGTGTCTATCTACAGATAGGAAAAATAATATGACAATGATTAAGACACAAACTGTTTCTTTAGCTTTAAATGTCATACAGTTTTAATAATAAATTAATTTTGCCCATTACAGTCCCGCTGCTGGGTAGGAGTCTTCTCCTGGAGATAGAGGGGTTAGGTCTTACGTCTAGAACGCTGGCTAAGTGCGGGTTGGGGCCTTTTCATGCCATCCAAAACTGTGTTAATGTTCCATTACTATGTTTTTTCCTTCACACATAATTGTGAAGATACACTGGTGTGTTGCCTGTGTTTCTAACTCTTGACCAACTGATTGGGATGCGTTTGTGATATTTTTTTCTATAAAGTTACTCTTGGTCATATGTATAAAGATTGTGAGAACCAATCATATTTTCATTTACGTTATTTAGAAGCAAAATGGGCACATTAAAAGTCGCAACAAAAGCACGGACAATTTGGATGATTTTTATCGACATCCGTCTAATAAAAGCATGTCAATTGTTTAAAATACAGAGTGCCTTATGTGTAGATAAGAGCACAGAGGGTGGTCGGTGTCACAGGTAATTGTGAGAACTGATTGCTTAATTAGCGCGACGAGTCACCGAGGGCGCGGGAGCGAGCCACCCTCGCTACCACTGTTTTACACCCGTGTGACTTTTTAATTGTTATTGTTTGCTCTACTGCAGCTATTAACGATTGTGTTACAGTTTGTTTTATAAAACAATTACTTAGAAAAACTGAGGTACAAAGTAAATGTAGGGAAATTGAAATTAGATGGTAACACTTACTCGTACTCAAATATAACGGTATTCTAGAACGACTGAAAGTACCGTAAGTTCGTATTTATAAATTATAAACATCATGGGTAGATTAAACCTGATTTGAAGAAGTTTATGAAAAAGAGAACCGTTAATGGCAGTCAATTATATTCTTGAATAGTTAATTGTGATAACACTTTAAAACATCTTAGTGGATGACCTGCGAAAGTTATTGTAAAACAAAATAATGTGAGTGCATCAATTTATTTCAATTTACACGATGGTATTGTTTCGGTGGGTGAGGGCGGCGCTCGCGCGCTTCCGGGCGTCGCTTCCGCCACGAGCGCGACGCGTGCCGCGCCATCTTTCTGTTGCACCCTACAACTAATGCCGCTTGTTGCCACCAACAAAAATACACCACAATTGAAACGATATTCAATAGAATAAACAACTTTAATTCATCGCAATTAGGAATTATTTTCCTTGCAGCTACATATGGGTCTTAAGTCATTTGGGGCATGTTCGACAAAATTTTGATTGTTTTGTCTATTCTGCTAATGCTGTTTAATAATTATCAGAAACATGTTTCGTGCAGTGAGTTTATTATTAAGCGACCGTCGCTTTTAGGATGACTATAATTTGAATTAAAAGCCACGTCGACAGCTCACATGAAGCGTTAAAGTAATATTGACAATAGGTGAAAACGTGTAATTTATGGAAAGTTTGCCATTTCTATTATTATCTTTATATCTATTAAAAGATTATTTAGATGTTTATTTTCTGAGCATACTAAATATTATTAAGGGTACAAGGAAAATCTCCACTCATAGTTTAAATATAAAATATAATGAAGGCTTTTAATTTCATATATTTATTAACAAGACTAGAAAATACTTATATACTTATATTTCCTTAAATGCTAAGGCAAATCTTATAAAATCTACGACAAAATCACTATGTCATCGTCAACAATACGGTTGAACTACAGCTGTAATAATCATGCCATCAAAAACATTCTGTAAAAACCTCAAGTCTCGCCGTAAAAATTTGTGAGATCTATATAATACCAAGTCGATTAATCTATTTAGTCTCTACTTAAAGGACCTTCTGTCTTAAGTTATTACGTATGTTATTATCATGCCAATTTAAAAAATAATACCTTTAAAACAAATAGACCGACCTGGCCATCGCATGATTTAATTATTAGTATGTATCACACTACACAGCACGACGAGAAGTTAATGCTCCTGAAATGTTAATGGCGAATTTGTGTTTTCTTGCGATGACCAAGTCGATCTAATTGTTTTAAAGGTATTTTTTTTTAAATTGGCATGATAATAACATACGTAATAACTTAAGACAGAAGGTCCTTTAAGTAGAGACTAAATAGATTAATCGACTTGGTATTATATAGATCTCACAAATTTTTACGGCGAGACTTGAGGTTTTTACAGAATGTTTTTGATGGCATCTCACTTCTTTTTGTAGAGCGCACATAAGTCCAATTTGTATGGAAAGACGTTTTTTTTTCATAATTCAACATATTTTCCTATGGGAATGTTGTTCAGTTTCATGGGCTAAACACCCTTATCCACCCTATACCCCCTCCCCCGTTATGTCTCATATAGTAGGTACCTATTTACACCTATTTATTTTATTTTCTACTGTAATAATAATTCAGTAACTGCAAATGTAACCTTGTAATCTTATACATTTATATGGGATTACAAAGTTATTGTTGCAGTTGGTGTATTTAGAAAACTGGACCGAAATTAGAAAATATTAAATTTTTCCCATGATTAAGACACTAAACCCTATTTGTATTCTAAATTTTAAGCTTCTAAGTCTGCTAGAAGTACCTTAGACTTTTGATGATCGGTGAGTCAGTGAATCAGTGAGTGACAAAATTCAAAATTTTAACAAGTTGTCATTCCTAAACTACTGGTTCAAATTGACTGAAATTTTAAATATACCGTGTTTATACAATGACTAATTAGTTGCTGAAAATCCAGGCTTCTTGTTTTATCCACAACGAAATTATAGGGGTGTCAAAAATAGCCCGAATTGCTTCGAGAAAAGGATGTTACGGCCGTGCCGCTTTTTTTTTTGCTCGACTTGCGGGGGCACTTCCGTGCCCCCAGATACTATTCACACGTGTCGAACTCAAACAACATTTGACCTTACGGAAAGCAATTAAATCGTCCATTACCGTAACATATAGAGCAAACATGGACGTGACGATGTGAGAACCGCGGCGTTGTTCAGCCGACGGCCGGCGGGCGGCGGGCGTCGGAGGCGCTGTGTGTCCTCAAACATTTGCGAAGCCACTCCCTGTGTGCTCTTCATTGCTGTTTGTTAACCATATCCACGTTTGTATTTCCTACGATATTACTCACTAGTTAATGCACGCAGGTTTGCCCTTACCTTTTTAGTTTAAATTCCTAACAAATCTATATCTTCTCGTCTTTCAGTCTGGTAGTTTTCTTGGATGGAAGGAAATGCAGCCAATCATGTTGTCAAACAATTATAGTTACAAATAGCATCATGAGCGTCACCTAATGACACTAAAAATGTTTAACAAAATGTCGTATATTGTGCCAATTTCGTCTATGCAAGTGTCGCCAATAAAAACAAAAATCTAGATAAATGCACAGTGACATACAGAACAGGTTGTTACTGTAAAATATATGCATATCATTTGAAGTTACGTACAAACACTTATGTTTTACGATCAGTGCCGGTGCTGCAATGCACTAAATTCAGAACATTCAAACAGCTGAACGGATCGCTCGAGTGAAATTGCATTATCTGAACGCACGCTATTTGACTAATTTTATAGTTTTTGTCAATATGCCAACCGGAATAGAATATTCAAAGCTATCTTGATTGTATTTTACTGCAAGTCTCGAAACTTTAAGACCTTCTTTCCATGAGCTACTTTACATTCAAATATAATATGCGCGTATATTGTTAAAGTACAAAAATATATTTAATTTTGATAAATGCCTGTTTCAATATGTTTGTCTCAGGTGAAACGTCGTAGCTAATGTACAAACATCCCGTAGTTACCTAAGCGTAATAAAAGACCTAAACCGAAATACTAGCCAACCCACACAAGATCGTCTGCACAGAATACACCAGACAGCGCTTTTGAATGTTCAGATACTTATAATAAACCGTATGTTTAGAAAATAGTGCGGCAAGTTTTCTGTTTATCGAACAACTTGTGTGAGAGGAAACGCCTGAAGAATTACGGGCTGAAGTACGCCCGCTAGAGGGCATTACGCTAGAAAAGTTTTGTGTAACAATGTTTAATGTTGCCATTTCTATGCGCAAATCTCCCGACCGGAAGTGGCGGAGCGCGCTTTCGTTGCGGGGCTCGGACAACTTCGCTATTGTGGCGCCATCTACAACTGTCCGTACTACTGACGTGTTTCCGGCTTCTCTTCAAAAAGTCTTGAGCTGTCAACTCACGAGGGGATCTTAGCTTCTTCGAGAGTCTTTTTATTAATTTAGTTCACGATGAAAGATTTATTATTCTATTTGTAAATAGAGCCGATAATTTTATGGAGTTGCAATAATAAAAGTTTGTGGAAATAAAGTCTACAATAAGTTGACAGAAGACGTCGAAGACGCCGTTTGTAATAAGTTGGATATGAAATGAGAATAAAAGATCTCTAATCTAGGAACCAGCGGGTCCTTATTTGTAGTATATCTGTAATGTATTAATTAAGAACACTTAGATATGAGATTATTTTAAGATTTTTTGCACAGTACAATTCACAACACATTCCACTGTTACTACATTTTGGTTGGGCTTATTTTTTAGCTTTAATAAACTGTAAATAAACGTTATTCAGTAATTTCAAATATTCATTTTTTTTCCCCTGTCGTATACTAGAGAACTCCCCTTTCTCTTTGATATTTAAAAAATACTAACTAGATTTATGCAAAGGAAATACCGGCGCTGTAAAATCTAAATATTGCTCGAGCACTTGTGATTTTATACACACATACCTAAAAGATATTAAATGAGTAGCAGACAGATAATAATTATGTGGTAGCGCTAAACACTTGAAAACGTTCAGGCCATGGTCGCCGATGCGTAAACACGGTATGACCTAATTTACCCACTTGTATGATTCAAAATATCGTTTCATTACATTCCTTCATTAAATCTGTACAAATTCATCATTCGCTGAAGAGAAAGGGACGATCTAAATAGCGGCAAGGTGAGCACAAGGTGTCCTGCCCCCTCAACTGATTCACCTGGATTAAAATACAAAGGACGTGACCAAACCTCGGCTAGTATAAATCTCAAAATACAAATTCTTGTACCACTCAAACAAATGACGCAACTGACCATGCATCTGTAATATGCATCTTTCTAGATTAAAAGAAACCATTTTTTATCTCGATTGCACACTACAAGGCGACAGATAGCGCTATAAATATCTCTACTGGTATGTTTGTAAATATTTTTATCAAAGCGTGATTTAAAGAAACTCCGTTTGGCTCAGATCACCACATTTCAATTAATGAATGTCGTCTTCAATCATGACATTATAGCTTTTCAAAGACTCGACAGAAAATAAATACGGAAATAATTACTAATGGACGCATCAGCTATCATACAAAATAAATAATAAGATATTTGAAATAGTGATCAGAGAAGCGTAGAACCATGCAAACGCATCATCACAGTCTATCCGTAGGCGGGCACTATTCGTAGCAAGGTCAGGCGATATTATATTTCAGCGTAGCGCAACCAGTTGGCGTAGACCTGTGCTACTTCATTACAGCACCTTTCTGTTATCTATGAAACAAGTAGGTGAGAGGAACATGGGGGCTCTATTAATGTTGGTTGTATGTGGTGATCGCCATCGTTGTGTATGGCTGCCCACGCATATCGACACACGCGTCATTCCCGGCGGATAAACAGACGCCGCCTGCCGTTAGCGTGATTTTGTATTACTTATGGAATCAGTTTCAATCGAAACCAAAAGCTATGGGATACCTGCGATTATTATAGTTGCATCCTACTAGCAACTGGCTAGTACCTAAAGTATTAATTTAATTAATGACTTGCGGTAAGCTCAGATGAAATTGCTGTTACAAGTTGACCGTACAAATAAGAAGAAAGAAGTTATTAAAGTTAAGCAATATTAGATTTACTGCTCTTTCCTCAAACGTATTGCTATGCAGATGAAAGTACCGCAGCATAAATATCTACTACTTTACAGCAGCTAATTATTCATCAATGTTTTGTAGAGTTGCATGGCCAATTGAACTTTTCACTTTTCTCACGCCTTGACGTCAACCTAAGGAAATCGTGTAATACTATGTAATCATAGTCGTAGAAATTGTAACAACCACGTATCGGATGTGGTTCAAAGTGGGAGACGACGACATTGTAAACATAAATGTAACTATTCATCAGCAGGGCGTAGTCTTGTTAGTTTGAACGTAAATCATGGCGTATGTACGAAGCACGGGTCCCGTCACCGCTATTCTGATTCGCACGTGACTAACAAGCTTCACTGTTGCCAAAAACAAACAAACGTTAGTGCTCCAACACATGGTGAGCTTTCATTGATGGTGAACGACGGCGACAGCTTCCGATGACATTGACAGTTTTGTCATAAGAAATGTACATTTTTTGACTTAAATATTTATTGCACATTAGTAAAATGGCTGTGTCCTCTCTAACGAAGCAGCTATGTGTAATTAGAGTATTACCTCACTCAAAACTTTCCATATTACAGGGGTACTTAAGAGCGAGTATATTTAAAATTGTAAACTATACTTTAACTTCAAAAATGTGCAATAGAGAGATTCGAAGTGGAAATTCTACTGCTATGGATTGTTTTCTATCCAAGAATCAGTGCTCTACAAATATTGTCATAGAAGAAAATATAATTTCAGTCCAGTGGTAGTTACAAGCGGAGTTTAAGTATGTATAAATGTTAGTTTTATAACATTTAACTTTGTTTACATTCCTGTAAGTTTAAGTTGATGTAAGAACATCGTTGACGTTACAATGACGATCACTAATGCGTCATGGCGATGAAAACATCCAATTTCACCGTCGAGATCTGACCGTGACTCAATACTGTTTATATCTGTCTAGGGGCATGACTATTTTCGGACCGACGCTATGGACTGGTGCAAAAATATAACGTGACCGGGCAGGTGTCAAGGTGATTATAACAAAACCGTCAATATTATACGTCACGGAATAAAAAATATCGGTACAAGTAGCCAAGGTATCTCAGTGCTGAATGTATAAATCATTGCATTCCAACTGCGCATATTCTTAATTTTATTTAATGTAAATCGATCAATTGTCTATTTTAATGGGTTGTCGCTTATTACAATTTGTGCTTTGCTACTGTCGCATGTTTGGCGACCCGTTTCAATAATATTGATGAGAGGTATTATTTACGCGTAACTATTAGCTAAATCGGCAACAATCTCCTAGAAAATAAAGCAGCCCTACGGCCTACATATTATCTGAGCATAAGTGTACTTATGTGTTTACGAAATAATCTCCGTGAATTAATGTTTTATTAGGAGGAAGATTTCGAGACAGTAACAACAACAGAATCTTCCGAAAGCATTTGTAAACAATCGTTGAAGTTGCAACAACAAACTTTGTTGTTCATCACTCGTAGCATCGTTTATCAATTAAACTGATGATTTGTTTATATCCCACCTTAGGTGTTTATTGTTGAGTGCATCCGATTTTGGCTCAGGAAGTGTTGTAATTTTGCATGAAGTATTATATCTTTAAATCTGTAGCACGATTCTCTACTACTACCGGCAACCGCATTGTCCTCGAGAAATTTTGCATGAAAATCTGATCAGCGCCTCTGACGGAAGTCATAAGAACTATTTTGGAAGGACATTTGAAATGTCAAACTTTCGATACTCGACAGTATCGACTGTATAGAATCGTGCTACAGAAGAGAATCAGAAATTACCGCGACTGTAACTCAATAGTAGTTTTAAAAATTGATTGGGTCATTTGTGCTACGAAACCGTAGCACCCAGGGCACAGTAGTAAAGTTACCGACTTATCTAATTGGAACACATATTCCAATCATGACAATATTCCGAATCCTATTGGAACGGAATTCGAGTAAGTGTGATTTAAACAATGACGTATATTCCTACGTAATGGGAAAGTTCTAGAAAATCTCATTCATTTTCGTAAGTAATGTTTCTACACGTGCAGTACTATACAAGGATTTATTATGATTCATATTCACTAAACATTGGAGTGTATGTGTGTCAGTGAAACGTGTATCTTTACTGTGCCAAGTGACATTGCATAAGGTCTATTAATTTCCTTAACAACTGAAATATAGTTACTTACTATTCACGAGTTCAAGAACATAAAATACATAGTATTTATATACCAATATGTAAACATCTATGGACATACACAGATCATAATGGAGATGTTTTGTAAAAAGGTCAGGTGCTTAGTACTAGTAACCGGCGCGGCGGTCCTGTATTAGAAGATGTATGGATGTGAATGAAGCAAAGGAAATTTATAAGGATCGTAGCCAGTGACGGTTTTTAGTCTTAGGTAGGATTTAAAGGGTTGATTTTATGTATGTAGGCATGTATATAGAAATATAGCTTGCTTCTTTTCATCTTTGTCTATAATAGAAAGTAATATAACAGGCTACATATGGCCGCAAATTACAATTCACATTTAAAGCCTTAGTATTTAAATGTAAATCTAATAAATCAGAGAAATACTAAAATAAATATATGGTAACCGACGCTCGTAAATACAAGTCTATATAATAATTAGTAGCGATTATGTTCCTGAAACAATTTCACCGCGTCTGTTGCACTTTCCGCATAGCAAACTGATTTACGACTGTTAAGATATTCCGCGATCCGTTTATTGATAGTAAACCGTTTACTGCTCATAAGAATACTTGTGTAGAGGTCACGTCTGCTAAAATGCACTTTGTAGTCAATGTCATCGAGGTTACAGCGATGGTGTAAGCCGTGAAACCCAATAGATTTTATTTTTACCTACAAGATGGAATGGATAAACCAAACAAACTAGAAAATCTTAGAGAAATCTTATTTGTGTACTGATGACTTGGTCTTATTAGAGTTATTAGTTATTAAAGTAAGGTTAGCATGAAAACAACTTGATACTTTTGCAACGAGTTTTATCAATCGAAAACACAAAAGATTACTTTATTCCTCTTCCGACCATTCCATTTAATAAATATATGCATTACAAGCAGATGAAATACTATACGAAATATATTAAGAATTCTCTGTAAGGAAATAGTGATCATTTTAATACTCATGGGCCATTCATGCAATTTTACGGTTGCATAAATTATTGGATGAAATGCAGTATAAATCATTTGCCAGCCGTTGTTTATGTCAATCATAACATCACCATGCATTACTGACATAATTAAATAACAAATTGATGTTCAAGGAAAACCCAATAACGAGCGCACATGCTTAAAAGCTCATAATAATTTTCATTTGAATACTTAACTTCGTATTATATTGAGCAATAAGAATATGCTATAAAATAACAATCTATCAAACATTATTCCTAGAGTAACATATAAGGAAGTTAAATGAACGTTTTAAATGACATTTGATCATTTTTTAAACTAAGATCTAAATTATTTTTTTAATTGACGTTTGATATTTTTTTAATTATTTATTAACGGTAGGTATATTTACATTTAATATAACAATTTTCGGACTATAATTATTATTATACTTTACCAGTTTGTGGTCTGGTCGGTAGTGTCTACTACTGTTAATCACGAGGTCCCGGGTTGGATTCCCGGGTCGAGCAAACTGCGTGAAGTTGTACGTGTGCTTTTTTGTTTATTTGCTATTTTGTATTCATAAATAGAAAAGCAAAATGGATGCGTTGAATCGGCTGTAAAGTCTGTTCTCGTGTCAACAGACAGTATATCTCTGAGTTCGCAGCCATCTTGTCGTTTCTGTTCAACATCATTGTTCTGATGCGTAATAGAATAAAATTTATTAGGTATTTTGTCTTAATTAATTACATCTAGTGGGAACAACATAATATTTCCTCAAGTTAACAAACATAATATATCTGTAGCGCGATTCTCTGCTACTATTGACTATCGACAACGGGCTAACTATCAAGAAATGGTCTATGAAAATCTGATTGGCGCCTCTACCGGACGTTGTAGGAACAATTTCTGCGGTACATTTTAAATCTCAAATGATTTCAAATAAATTGTGATCAACTTCCACGCTCGTAATTTCCGGATAATATTGATAAGAAAAATTTACTGTTTCTTTATTTTTTTAAAATATTGCTGGTTTATGAGATGTAATATAGCCAAGAATCACTCAAGCTTACCATTCTGACTACAGGATTTACTAATAAGCATGCTTTCTCTATTATAAAATAGCATATAAATAAATGATATACAAAATTAATTCAACGTATTGCCGACTTGCCAAAATGTTATGTCACATTTAATCAAAATGATTGAGAACCAACGATGGTTACTTACATGAAAATAAATGAGAACACACTGAAAAATACTTTTGATACTTCAAAAACATGACATAATATGAGAAATAATACCTATCCGCTAATTTCAACCTTTGTTCTATATTTTTCATTAATATATATATTTTTTATATAAATGTCATGAAAACTCAGATTAAAATTCTCTCTGAAGCAGTATTTTTTTATACATCTAAACCTAGAGTTGTGATTATCAATTATTATGTTGAGTAATTCATTGATACGAATAATTTCTTTAATTTTCATTGTCACACACGAGAAAATTATTAATATCGCATCAATGATAGATCTGCAAATGATTATAGGTATCTGATTAATAAATGATTTGTAAGCCTCTTCAAATTTTAGATACGCTATAGACAAAATATATTTTTTTAAACAAATCAGAAATGGGCAGTTTCTTTTGTTTCCACAAACGACTCTTTCAAGGGAGTTTATAAGCTATTAATACTACTACAAATCTAATTAAATGAAACTATAAAACGCATCATTTCAATTTACATTACGTTGTTAATCGTCCAATCAACCTGCTGCCCTTGTCCCCTTTATCACAAAGCCCCTAATTAATTCATAGACACCTTACACTAACTAATCACCAATTAGTACACAATACAAGTAACGATCGAAGCGTATAAACAAATTGCAGACGAATGGCAATTCCTTGAGAACTATTGCAATATATTTTGAAATCTTACATCATTAATATCGAGAATGTTTTGGCTACAATCGTAGATGTAAGGTAATAGAAATAAGTACGTGGTATTTATAAAACAAACGAATGACGCTAGAGCTGTGGACGCCGTACAATTACGTAGAGACTGGATGCATAGTCCAGCAAAGTCTCTGTGACCCTTTCACTTTCCACCCCCAACTGCACTTTAAAGGGCGTTCACATAAATATGAGTGCTATTTTAAGTCGTATTGACTATTATACAAATGTAATAACACGTACGCTACGTGTGTGGTGATTTCTGCATTATCATTTCTGTGATTCGTTCTTACAATATCATGGTCGTAGACGACTAAAATTGCGATATTTAGTTGACAAAATAGTACTAAAAACAAAATAATGGTAGTTAAATAAAAATTACATTTGTCTTTACTTTAATTCCACGAAGATAAACAAATAAAATTTGATCAGTGACAGTCAAAGATCAAAAGAAAGTGAAAATATCAAGCATTTAAATGCAAATCTGTTAGCGAAATATCGTCTGTTGTCCAACGTTTGAAGATAATGCAAAGTGTAAAAAAAACAAAACAAATTAGCTGGTGGATTGTACAGCAGGCTAGGCATTATATTATCAGAAGCCCGATTCTCTATTAGTGTCGAGTATCGACAACCGGCTAACTATCGAGAAATTTTGTATGACAATCTGATCAGCGCCTCTAACGGACGTCGTAGAAACTATTTCGGCAGTACATTTTAAACGTCAAAATCTTGGTGTCGTCACTGGCAATTATCACAGTCACTCGAGCTCGGTATGCTACGCCTGAGTAATGACATCCCAGACGCATTTCATTCCCAACATTTTTAGAAGTTCCCAACACTATTTATACCCCAAACATGTTTGTCTTCCGATTGTTTGACCGCATAGCTACAGTTTCAGGAGGTTTTAACAAAGAGATCAATAGTAACAATTTATTGTTATTGTGTACACGCTCTCCGTCGGTGCTTTGATCAGTATGTGGGTTAAGCTCGTTTTATAAGTATTTTCCTGATGGATTTTGTACGGAACAGTATTTGGTTCATTGTAAATACAAATTATATAGTATATTGCTATGCAGCATTCATTCATCTTTAAATTGAAAACTACACTTAATTATCTGCTGTGTATATAGACTTTGTAAACCAACCAACATACAAGATTATTGTTCATTAAATCAATTAAAACAAGGTAGCGAAAAGTGAAACGTGACGAGGTACGAGGCACCAACAAGAGTTAAAAATACAGCGACAACTCTCGTGACAACAAAGGAAACAAAATATACCTACCATCGGAAGTTGTTTAAAAGTCTGATCTTCAGTTGTTTATAGCAATTCTATTTATAAACCAGTTGAATGCGCGCCAAAATTCGATAAAACGTGATGTTTCAGGGTGATGCACGTGGGTTGAATGACGCCATACAACCAGACACACATACCTAAATAAGTAGGGTTACCCAATGTAAACAACACATACACATAACAATCATAAATACAAAAATAAATAAAATTATTTCATGACTTCTTTTATCTCCGCTGGCGACCATTTACCTTAGTTGTGGTCCATTTAACAGGTCACCGCGACCAGTGTGACTGCTTTGACATTGAAAATAAAAAGAATTGAAAAATAGAAACAGGACAACCCTGAAAAACCACAGCACGTGAAGTGTCGAAGCACGTTTTATGAAAAAACTACGAACTGAAAATTCTATCAGTAATGAATAACGATAAACGAACATCTTTATGTAATGGAATCGATATTTTACACAATGTTGTTATGTAAACATTAACAAACACTCTTTGTTGATAATTTATATCACACGGGTGTTTTGATGGCTTTATTAAGAAAATGCTGCACCATGTAGTAAATAGACACGAACCTCGGGCGCAGTAACTAGCGCCGATATCTTCATTAACTAGAACTTAGCGGGTCCCACTTGTATGGTACAAAATAAGGTCTTGGATGATCCGAAATGAAGATGCTCCAATGAAGAAGCGGAATCCATGAAGCGAATATTGTGTGAATGGAACGCTTAGGAAAGAACAGGATGAATCTTCTAGGATACATATATATACCTCAAACCAGAAGATTATAGTCTGCTACCGTGGGAAGTATAGCAAAACTTATATGGTTTGCACTGTTCCCCAGCGTTTTCAGTAGCAAATGAGAGGGCGACTTAAAAGTTCAACTATGGTTTGACCATAGAAGGATATAGCGCTCTGACATTTTGAGTATCAGAGGGCTATAACCTTCTATGGTGATCAGTTCAGATCATGATCAGTTCTTTTGAATATTCAGATGTATGACCTGCTGATTTTGGCTTTTCCGTGCTTTCCTTGTATATGAGCTGTAAGAAAAAGCCCATTTTTTATTTATATTGGATGTAGAACCTTAATTATGAGTACAGTTCAACTTTCAGTAAATACTGGACTAGAGGTAATTAAGTACTACGAGAATAGTAGCTGTAGCTTTTCAATATTGAATTTTTCTAACACATCCATGAAGTTATCAGTGTTTTGAAAACTTTTGTTCAAGTAGTTAATTTTACATTAGTGTCCGACCTATCATGTATTTTCGATGTCATTTTTATATCCCGTACTGCTGAAATCCGTCGAGAAATTGGTATCTAGTTATAAATAATGGCACCTCCATTCGAGGTTACGCGTCATCGTTAGCGCCAACCTTGTTAATATATTTTACACAAAAATAAAATCTAAAAGTCTCATCAAACACGTTCACGTGATAAATCGTATATTATGTCCAACGTTATAAACATCCTGTTGAAAAACGTTTTTATGTTTATAAATTTTGATACAAATCTGATATTGAAAAATATTTATGCCTTAAAGTAGCTACGTCTAATTAATAATAGTAAACACTTTCTGAATGTTCTAAAAATAAAGTCTGTTGAGTTATTTTTATAGTGCGTTACCTTACCGCCAATGAGCAAAGTTGACTTGTAGAGCCGGCGCCATGCCATATTTCAGCGAAACATAACAGACAAGAAAACAAAACAAGACGCTGAAAAGTGAAAATAAGAAACCTTAAGGAGACCACTACCACAACGATCACAGAAACCATAAAAATGTTTGGAAATTCGGGTGGGTAATATGTCAGGATAGCTTAATAACTTAAAAGTTTATAACAATTGTGCGTTATCAGATATGTCCACAAACAAACCTGATTCATTAGCGAGGAATGTAAAGTTGAATCACCCACGAAGTTGGATAATCTCAGGTGGACGCCGTTACGTCGCTATTTCAGTACTTTCACGGGCGATGCGCTCTATACATACCTCTACACTTGAAGAAGTATCTCACATGTGGGAGGTTTTAATCGTTCACCCAGAATATTCTATTTTAAACTAAATAAATAACATCTACCGTTATTGGATTTAATTTGTGCACAAATGCAAATATGTTTCCAAAAATTACCGATCCACTGTTTTATTTCTTAGTAGAAATTGACTGATCAGTTTAAAGTCCTCGATCAAAGAACTTCTATGACATTTTATCAATGACCACATATAATAAAAATTCAAAACTCAGTATGTTCACTCTACGTATTCAGTTTTAAGGACGTTTGCACTGCTGCTGAAATATTCTCTTTCACCGTGTTATTGAGAAGTAGTCATAAACTATAACGTTAATGTTTAATGAATACATTAATTCAGCATCTAGTGAAAATTGCATCCGGGAACGGCCGTAGGTACACGAGTAGTAAAACACGGGAAAAATAAAATGTTTATTGAATGCTTTGGGCGGGCGGGCCGGCGGGCGGCGGGACGGGGCGGGCGGCCGGCGTGAGCGGCTCGCGCCCGCTGCGGGCAGTGCGCGCCCGCCCCGGTCCGACACTCGACGTCGGCTCGTCAACGAAACCACACTACTCTATTTATTAACGACCATTATTTAATCGGTAAGACACTGCCCAGTGTTGTAACGCTAAGTCTGTAAGGGTTGTGCCAAGTGTGCCGAGCGCGGGGTGTTCGCCACGCGCACCACCCCACCCCCAGTGCGTAGCGTGCTCTCGCTCTAAAGTTGCGCAATTGCAACTTGGTCTCGTTCGTTCCGCGGCTTCGTCTTAAGTCTGGTTCGTATTGTCGCGGGTGATTAGTCGAGATAAGCGGAGATAACCGTAACATTCGCTCACCACCACGTAAGTTACTCACACGTTATACGTTAGTGCGATACACCGACTCGCATCACAGGTGAATGAAAACAACCATTTAAAGCCAATTTTTATGCTTAATTTCCTCATTAAACACTTTGTCTTTAGTTCTTTAGTGTTTAAATTTATAAATTGAATCGACCGTTTATTTTTCTAGACTTAGATGATCTTTCGATTAAGTCGTCAAGTACCCCAAAAAAATAAACTCTTGTGTACCACAAAGGTGCAGGTGTAAATTCAACTTCTTTGATTGCACCTGTACGTCTATACGTCTCTGTAAGCCAGTTTTCGTTGCATAAATTGAATACTTAATTTTTTTTCATTAATGAAAATCCATAACATATTTGTATGTAGGTACTATCGACTGATTAAAAAAAATAGAACCTACTCAGAACATTTGAATTCGTCTATGAGTCACAATGAACAAATAAAAGTAACCTGCAAGGGGTTCTGATATAATTTTCATATTTTTTACTGTTGTATTTTTTACCTAGAGACTATCATACACATGTTACCGTTACAGCAAAATACAGTTAAAGTAGAAGGCACGGCGGCGCACCTGTGCGGCGACAATGCTCCGGATCCGGGAATGCTGTGAATCCGATCCGCCCGCCCGCGCGACTATTTTCGGCCACTCTCATCCCGCGCCAAATTTGCGAACCCGCCTAATCGACGCGCCTCCATGTATTTTTGTAACCGTTTCACAATCGACTAGCTTTTTTTAACGGCTAATCCAATTTTTGCCGACGAGTACTTAACCTTCAGTTACGCTCCGATCTAAATACCACGGATTTTCTGAAGGACTAAATGAGATACTGCCACCATTCCACGATGGGGTCACACTTTGTAATGGGTGTAGCAAAACATATTTGACATTGGCCTTTAGACTTGACCTAAATGGTAATAATAGTTATCATTCGTTTTGATAACTTAAAAAACTTGATTTAAATTGATTAAGGATGATAATACTTATAGCAGTTTTAATTCGATTGTTAAAACTAAATCTTGAAATACAATCTTGAAACAACTTTGTGAGACATTCAGCAAAATTTTATATACTGTTTGGGTAAATAAAACACTCAATTTAACATTATTATGAGTAACTTATTTGTGGGGTATAGTTTAACAAACCTTTATGACGGTGTACTTCACCAATAAACTATGTAAAAAATACAAAATACGTTATCAGAACCAAGGATAAACTTGTATGAAGAATTACCTTCAGTTATAACACACGGGTACATTCTCAAAAGATGACCTCATGTAAATCTGACACCTTACTGCATTCATTAAATACAAATAAAATAACATAACATCGCTAAATATAAATAAAACAACAATTATTTTTTCAAATCGCGTGTTTCTTTCTAGTATAAAAATTGCAAGAATTTGGCATCACACGTTTCCGTATAATGGCGACGCGGCGGCCGATTAAAAATCACGTTTTCCTCGTTAATTCTGTAAACATTACATTCATTTACTTGACCTAAAATCTAAAATTATCTAAATACTAATTATTAACGTAATTACATTTAACTAAAACGTTGGATTACTCGAGCCAAGACTCCTTTCGCTTTCCAAAGCTCGATCATTACCTTGGCATATATCTATGTGTCATGGCTGAAGAACGGCAAACACGCTTGAATATCTTATACCTGAAATAAATATATTTTACTGATCAAAAGTTTTAAAGCATAACCGAAGAGCTTTTACATAGAGTCAAGGATAACAACTAAAGATAATCTTTTCTCGTAACTACCTCCGTTCTTTAACAAACTATGTAGTAAACTCTACTCTAAGATTTGAATATAAATATGACTTCATTGCTTTTCGTGAAAATACCCGGATAATAAATATGCATTCCATTCGTTCATGGAGTGTTTCTTCTTATCTACACAAGCGTCGATCTTAACTGAAAGGCTGATGAATTGCGTTTCTGTTTCACTATATTTAAACCAATGATGACGCAAGTCAATGAATAAAGTCTACAAATCCAAAGATTGTTATTCTTCAATATGTTAACAAAAACTGGATCCTTTTGTTTACTGTTTCTCCTTTTATTCCTTTAATTTCAATGGCAATTATTGTAGTAAATTGTGCACAAATCATGTCGTCTCTCCACTAAGTTAAATAATCATATTATTATTTGAAACATGAAGTAAATGAAATACTAGAATTTAATAAAACGAGGCTGTGAATTTATAAACGATTACAATCGTGCTAACGAACAAAGCTGTTTAAGATAAGCTCCTGAAATACTTCGAGGTCGAGTCGTAAAACCTCCATCAATTCGTCTTCGCATACTTAAGACTGAAGCTTACGTAATTAGAAATTGTGGCAGGCCGCTGACTTATCCACATCGTAACTCGCAACAAGGTCGACGCAAACTCGAAAATAGCCAAGCAATGAGTAGAGATTCGTAAAAACGGCTGTTTTCAAGTTTCTCCTCGACACTAGTTAGATTGGCGAGAGTCCAAGTCCACGAACCATTCGACACGGCAGCCAGCCACCACGACGGCTATTTGCGGCCCCGCTGCTAACTCTACGTACGTCACTGCTCTATTTACGAGGAACGAGCACACTATTGTACTCAATTATGTCACCTGGACATGCTTTAAAAAAATATATTGCTAATCTCAAGGTTAGCTTCTGACATATCGACAACACATGCGCGGCAACACATTCCATGAGACTATTTATATTATTGCAGCCAATGTTTTTGATCTTCTATTAAATTAAAGAATGTTTGTTACAGACACGAGCACGACATAAACCGCCAAAATGTTTAAAAGTCATTTAGAAATGATTGGCAGAAACGAGACGCCGTCGAAGAAAGCCAGATTTTGGCAATCCTTCGTGCGATCTCTTAAAGGTAAGCTCAAAGCATTATGATGTGACAAACTTATACTTTAATCGGCTTTAGACGATAAAAAACGACTAAAAGACGGCTTCTTTAACAAAATTTAATTCGCGTTCAGGATCGGAAGACATCAGGGCCGAGGAGAGGTACAGGCCTACGCGCCGCAGCGTGTTCCCTGAACTCTCGAGCACCTACCCCTACAGCAAGTCTATCTACGACGACCCCATCGCCGCCGCTGAGAGGATCACCGTCCCCGGATACCGCTACCTGCCCGTCCACCGTGAGGTCTACGGATACTCCCCACGCCCCATCTATGCCCACAACTACCCCCGCTCCCTTGAAGCGTACAGGCCAGGTTAGTACTCTCGCTGTAACAACAACACACGAGCACACCACACACTCCACACACACGCTACACTAACCGACTTGCCAATTGACAACCAATATTGACGTATTTATTGACGCCTCACGACGCTGGGATAGAGCTTTACTAAACAAAAATAGATCGCGTTGATAGATCACCTGTTTGATGAAGCAATCTTTGGGTAATCGATTGGCAAGTGCATCACTCACTATGACACTTTAATTTGGCATCAAAGGGATAACCTTTGACCAAAGCGTTGATCTGTCTTAAGACAAATCGATGTATTTTATACATGACAAACGATCGACAGAAATCAATTGTATTAATCTATGTTGTAAATATTCAGTTATACTGACACTTTATGGCAATATAATATTGTATATAGAATTCTTTAAGTAACGTGCTTTATTTACGCTCTTGTCACTAAGTGGTATAATGAACATGAGTTTCTCCAGCCCCATAGAAGTCACTCTAGATGTAGAACTGTTTCAACGTTTTGTTTCAGCGCATAAGGTGTAAAGTCCAGGGCAGTGTAAATAAAATCGGGACTCCTAATATTACAAATTCAACAATAATATCAATGTATAGTTCACATTGTGAGACTTCATAATATCATGAAACGGTCGTCAGCGATAACATCCATTTAATAACAAATGAAGCAGTTTTTTAATAATTTTATAAGTCTTTGCGGGCTATTCTGCTGTCTATATATTTTACTATGTAATAAAGTTTTATATTATAAATAAACAATGAAAATCTAATTGTGAAAATGTAGAACCTGTCATTAGCTCGGAGATTTAATTGGGTGAATCGATTAACATTACATGGCTACATACAATCACAAAACTTATCTTTTGTTTTCCGATTTGTATTCTTCGTAAACAGATCAAACATTAGCATTATCGTGTAACATACCGAGTCTGTAGACAGTTTGTCTTTCATGTCTCTTTGAAAAGAAAATATTTGTTCTCCATTCATATTATTGTATCTTTATATTATAATGTTTTGATGTTGGACGCGAGTTAGGTATTTTAGAGATATATGTATCTGTACCGGCTGCTGCATTAGATGTTGTTGCTTGTGCAAGTTACAACTGATTTACTAATATAACGCATGTTCCATTTGATAGAAATCACCTCTTATACATACCATCACTTCACACTTATATAATCCATGAATGTTACATCGACATCACTGTTTATATTGTATGATCTTCTAGCATTTGTCAGGTTACACATATTATTCTTTATCCCCTAAAATTTTATGTAATATGCATATTGTGAATGAATATAAGCCCACAATGATTTTGGTTTTACCAAGCCCTCCCGGAAAGTTGATGAAGAGGTGAGTTCTATGAACAACTTCCCGTATTTACTTTGATACCCCGTGTCATTATCATTACCAAGTGATGCTTTTGCTCAGAAACTAACAAGACTACTAACTATATTTATACTAGTTGATAATAATATATTACACTTTTCTATAACTTCTATACTTTAACGACTACCATACATGAATGGTGTAATTCTTTCTTTACTTACGCTCACTATCACAGTTCTTCGATGATACAGTTTGGTTTTATATTCTGTCAAATCCTATCGAAATGATACAAGATTGAGAGTGTATTGTCCTTAAATTTTCTATTTTAATGATTCAATCGACGAATCTAGTGTTTGAGTTATGGTAAAATTTTTATCTAAGTCAGTAAAAACGGGTTGCAATCATCAATTAAATAATATGTCAAGATGCGATCCATTTCCATTTGGAATAAAGAATATGCTTTGATTGATGATCTCAATCCAACGCACTGGCACTCTAGAGTGATATTTGTTTTCCGTCGTTTGTAACTTGAGTATGTTGAACACACGAATATTTCCAACAGTATATCACGTACCGAGGCGCGTGCGACGAGGCGTCGACCCCTTCGATGCCCACAAGGCGTGGCAGGAGCATCTCGACAGGCTGGCGGCTATCGACCGGCTGTACCCCTCTCGCTACGGTCTTTACCTGAAGGACCGCGCGTACCCCATCACCGACCTCAGCACCCCCACTGTCATCGCTCCCCTGGAGCCCAAGAGCCTGAAAGGCATTGAGTACGAGCCTGACAACAAGCCGCACTGGGGAACAGGTAAATTATTCTAACAACATATTTGCACGAGCAAGCTAGACTAAGCTAGGATAAGCGCTGCCGCGGTTTATCTGTACAAGTTTTACTTCTACAATTTTATTGTAGTCGTCTTTCGTGTCTGAGATAGACTGATTGTTATTGTAAATAAAGTACAGGCCAATCCCGGCATGTTGAAACTGGTCTGCGAGGCAGGCTATGTACGGAATACCAATTATGTATCAATATTATCTAGTCAAAGATAACCCTTGTAATTGGCTTATCCCGGACGTAGCGCTACACGTGGATGCAGGTATCGTAAGAATAAGTGGACGCTCCATCACCTGTAAGATTCAATCTATTTGAATCTGATACGTGTGACATGACGCTGTCCGGAACTAAAAATTAAGAAATTATAACATTCTTTTCAACTTTTTATACCCAGAGAAATCTATGTTCATACCCATATACATACCTATTTTTTGTAAACATTACGATCAAAATTCTAAATTGTATATAGAGCAACGATTTCGATAGGTAAGATTGGCGTTACATCTGCTACACTTTACTGATATCCTATTGTAATATATCACGACAAAGGTTTATCTTCATATAGAGTGAAATTTTAAATTTTGTATTTGTTACATACGTAGAAATAATTTTATACTGTCCCATATATAACTTGTTGAATAGTACAAAGTTTTAAGAACATTAACTAACACTATACGATATATTTGTATTAAAACATAAAAGACCAACCCGTGTTTTGATTTAGTAGAATAGTACCTCTCCGCTGTAACGTTATTTAGCTATTAAATATCTCGTTATTATTATGAAAATTTGTTGAGCATGAGAATTTCGACATTTTTGATGAATACTCGCGTGGTTTCATATTTTACTTGAATTTTTTTACAATTCTAACCATAAATATTCGCCAACGTCTAACTTTTGTAAAGAAATGTTATGAAATTTTCATGTATCAATATTTTGAAATGAATATGTTTGCATGAGCTGCATTGTAAATATGAGCAAGGCAACATTCGCTCCGGAATGTTTACTTACGTTCATGCTCGGCATACAAGAACACTACACTCTACAAAATATGAAAGATATTAACAACATAATAAAAGACAAAAGTATATTTTCTTTTTGGCCTTTTATATTTCGGTCAACGTGGTAGGTGAACGGATACAAATATAATTCCCCGATGTATAAACCTGAGAATGATATTGATTATGAGACTTGCCATGAAGGAGCGTGGCCGGCGAGGATATCGGACGTGTTCAAAAGGGACCCTTTTTTCGCTGAAGCCGAAAAATGGGCAGATTTTGATCGCTCACTCCGAGGGAAGTCCCCAACACCTGTGAAGCCGAGGATTAGCCCACCACGCGACTGCGAGGTCGCGTACGATGCCGACGGTAAGGGCAACAGACCCCAACCTTTATACCCTGTATCTTCGTCACGAACTACTCTTCTGATTGGGTTATAAGATTCTTTTAAAACTATGGAACCAAACTCTTTACGTCCGATGCCCCAGTGTAGCACCTAATTTCTCAGAGCTGTGTGAGACTTAGCATCTGTAGTTTGTAGTTAGTGTAACCTATAGTGTATCTATACGTATATAAACATGTATAATATGTATATCTTCGAACTGTCGGTTTGATTTTCTATGTGAATAAAAAGCTGAGACATCTTTATTCACGAACACTACCATTTGTAGATTGATAACTTAACAAACTATGAATACTGTCCGACGAGTGTATGTGTTCTTTTCCCATAATCACATTTGTGCTTGCAAACGCATGTTTTAATCATTTATATTAAGCAAAATCTCTCATTGACTGAGAAAATGTCGTATTCATTGGCATAACAACATGACTTCAGTGATTAACAGTTTATTTAAGAGTCCCGATGAAATGGTTTCAATTTTGCTGGTATTGAATCAAATTGCTCAAATATTCATTGAATCTTCCCCTGTAAACATGGTACAAGACATAGTAGCGATAACTATAACGCGGGCAAGAAAGCCTAATTTGCATTGTAAACAGTCTAATATTCCTCACATTTTAATATATTTTAAAGCCATTCAAATTGGGGGTATACTCTACTTTTGTAGATAGGGTAAATGCTGATCTTTGTTAAAAAATATCTTATTCCGATTTCTGTGCTAAAAAAATTAATGTTATAGAAAAAATAATTATCTGTAAATGGGACTCTTAAATGACTAATATTGTTGTAACGCAGCGTCATGCAGTGTCACGCAGCTGTGTTGAGAGCTTGGCTTAGCTAACACTGTTTGGGTGGGCGATGACGAAGTACAGCTGGCATATAAGTCTGTTGTCCCGGCAATAAACATTATAGTTGTGGCGTATAGGTGCACCGCTCTACAATGCCGGCGGACTCCGAAGAAGGCCATGGGCTGACATTTTCAACCCGAGCCCCTCTCTACCGATCTCGGCGATCACTCGGGACCCCTTCTGGTACGACTGGCCGGAGCTGAAGCCCCTCGCTAGATGGGACCGCAGCCCCTCCTACATCCGTGACTCGTACCTGTCGCCAGTCAAACGCACCTTCCTTTGGGACAAACATCCGATCAGGCCGTTAGGTTAGTGACTTGCTGTAAATATGCAAACGACATTTCTACAGCTTTATTGGTGTCTGAGCTGTACAAACTGGCCTCTGAACTTTTCCATCATCGACTTGGACTCCACCGCCATTATCACTTTGAATGTAACAGATTAGACGGAGATGAAACGACTGATTGCGGCATTACCCTATTAGTGCACCGCTTCAAGAAAACGCACTGTGCCATTTTTTACATTTTACTTTACAGATATTCAAGATAATTGTTAAATTGAATTACAATGTTAATATTCTATCTCTAATTACGGCAGATTTAATGGTGGCAGACCAGTTCACCGTGGATGATCTAAGCAGGACTTTACCGTTCATGCGTAGTCTATAAAATACAAACGTCAGCAGGTATCGTTCGTACCTCGTGTTACTGAATGTAGATTGAATCCTATTGTCTTGTTCAAGTGTTATTCCCATTCATTTGTGGTAGTTACACTCTTCTTACTAGACCATAGATGTAGTTCACAAACTTGTATTGGCTACACGAAAAATCATTAAAAAAATTAAAACACACATAGTTGTGTGATACGGCCTTGAAATGATGATCATTGCATATTACCAATAACGTTTGATCCAATCATTGGTCATAATTATGTAATATGCGATCATATTACATTTCCTTTACATTGGAAATTTAAAAATCTATCTACCTATCGTTCTCTTCATTCATCGTATTATGTACCTTTGTGTTTTAGATAATAAGTATCATTCGCACATTTACCACTATCACAATATCTTCTGAGCACGCCAAAGAGACACCAGAATGCACCTTGCGTGATACTCTAAACTAAAAAAAACATATCTACATTACGTCATAATAATATTCTGTATATAAAACCATTATCAATAAGTTAAAAAAAGACACACGGTCAATGTGCCGTCGCAAGATTATATTTTTCTGTTCCCGGTATTAAGTTCGATAAAGCTGTTTTCCGTAGAAAGCGCTAATACATTTTAATGACGCTGATCGCGTTAAACTTTTCGTAGCTCTTTTCTAAAGATATCAGCTGAATCGAACAGTACAAGTGGCACTTCAATACGAGTAACATCTCATGAAACAATATAATAATATTTCGAATCTTGCGACTGCATATTACTACTATTCTACATATATCTACTACTATCTCACGTATTATTCGTTGAGAACGATCAATGTTCAAAGTTGCATACTATTACTTTTTAGTAAGACATTATTGATAAACAATGCCTACAAATGCCCTTTTAATACAGGACAAAGTAAACGTGAGTCCTAGAATCAAATCATTGCCTTCATTAAATTACTCTGTTAATATAGAAATCAGATTACAGTCTGTTGTCTGATATCTTTACTATCGATAAATACGTTTTGTAATAGGAGGGCTAGGTTTACTTTGTTTCAATCAATGTTTTAAAAATTTTCAATATTTTTGAACCTTGTCTAAATAGTTACTTATCACATCATCGATATAAGTTTGTTAATAAACAAGAGGTTCTTGTCTTTTCTTAATTAAATTTTAAGGAGACATCGAAACAAAATATCTATAAAAATGGGTATTGGAATCAGTTTATTCTACCCACATTTTAAAAAAGGTGTGTTCCTAAGAATCTATTACTTTATTCATGTTGTTTTGTTTTCAGCCGCTGCGTTCTAAGGGAGATGACATCGAACCCACAATATTATAAGATATGCTTAATTTATATTTTATAAACGTCTGTTACCTATACTTTGACTATGTTAAAACCATTATTTAACTATAAATTACAAAGCTAAGTAAATTACAAATAAATATTTTGATCAGTGATCACGCAAGATCTCAAAGACTGCAATAACATAGTCACTGCCACAAATATGAACTTGTTACAAAAGTTTTGTTTTTATTACCTAAATATTTTTATTTATTCCATAAATTAAAAAAATCAATAAAATCTTAAAAACTCAATGATGTTTTAATTTTACACCCACACACATTTCTACTAACTTTGCGCAACTATGTGATTCTGAGATTTCGATTACAACTTGGTTACTGTTTAAAAAAATTAAATAAAATGTTAAGTTTACTCACATGTCTTGTATTCGACAATTCGCTTATTTAGGTTTTTGGTTATTTCCCATAATTGCTCATCGTACTTTTATTCGTAGTTCTCATTTTACGAAAGCGACGTACAGCGCCATCTATCATAGAGTAGTACAGTTTTAGTTTTATATCTGTGTTATTGCTTTTGACGGTAGAGATTCTGTAGGAATTTACGGGTGTGTATAGCTCAAAAATCTCCATTCGTTCTAGGTGTGCGATATGGTATATTCAGGTATCCTTTTTCTTTTAAACTCACCGAAATTTTAATGTTACCATGGTCATATCACTATGGTGGAATAGACCTGTTTATTCTGACGATCGTTTTACCAATTAAACCCGATGCTAGGTTAGTAATACTTAGGTACTCACGTATTTAGATAACTAGGTGTTTAGGTAGTTTAACTCTATAAAAATTTTACTGTAAACGTGGAAGTCTGTCTGGCCTTCTGTAAGCCTTCGTGGCTAAACCGGTGACTTGATTCTTATAAAAGTTTAGAGATAATTGAAGAACCGTGTTCAGACGGGATCGTATTTAGACTTTTGAGGTAGGCATTTCAAATATTAAGCCCTGAGCGACCGAAACAGGTAAAATCATATTTAATGCGCGCGGAGTTGCGCGATAAAGCAAATGTAAATTTACCGAATCAACGAAGACTTTAGACATACATAATGTTAAACATATAATACTTTAAAGATATTATTATAGACTAGCTGACCCGCGCAACTTCGCTTGCGTCACCTAAGAGAATGTGTCAAAATATTCCCCGTTTTTGTAACATTTTTCGTTACTACTCCGCTCCTAATGACCGTAGCGTGATGTTTTATAGCCTATAGCCTTCCTCAATAAATGGGCTATCTAACACTGAAAGAATTTTTCAAATCGGACCATTAGTTCCTGAGATTAGCGCGTTCAAACAAACAAACAAACAAACAAACTCTTCAGCTTTATAATATTAGTATAGATACACTTTTCATAATATAATAGTTTGGTAACTTGGTATTTTATTTCATGAATGCGCCCGAGCATCGATTTCTTTTCAGCGAGCTCATAGTTAACTACACAACCGCCACCTAGCGCATTTAGACAGAAACACGTAATTCTGAAGTAGATAGGAATTTTGAGTTTTCCAACAATTTTATGTAGAACATGGAATTTGTTAGACATTATGGATATTAAAAATGATTGAGCAATAAAAATCAGTTATCAGGCTATTTTAATTGTGATCTTTTATTTTACACCGCGAAACTACAAAGTCACCACAAAACTCTTGTTTTAAAGTAGCTTTTCGTTTTAGATTATTCATAAATATATTATGTTTCTTTAATTTCGACTAAATATGCTACCTCTAAATATGTTCAATATTTATTAATTGGAATAAAATAAGCTCTGCAGATATATATCTACTAAAAAAAAATCCCACCAAATACTTGTTTATGGAATTTTATGAGTTACCAGCCACAAAATTTTCCTAAGAATGCTGGAAATCATGTGTTTTTAATTTTAAATTCATAACGTTATGTCAAAAATACGACTCAAATTGTTGTAGTGTTTAAGTAAAGAAGAAATGAATTAACTGCAATTTAAAACCTACATTTATGAATTAAAAAAAATGCGGAAGTAATTTTGTGACGAAGAACTGTGGGTGTGTTTGTAGAATGAACTTACAATTTCTGCACTCTTTGCTTGTTTTCGAAACAAAAAAACAATTTTCTATTGTATTTTTATTATGTACCGTATTAATGTACGTCATATTAGGGGCTGTTTTCTTGTGAGCTATATAGTTCTAGTATTTTATGCTTATAATGCTGGTCACCCTCCCCGGAAGTAAGCAAGCAAAGTGTGCCAAAGCCATAAACAAATCAAATTCTAGTTCAACTGTCATATCTGTCAAAACTCAAAGTAAACGTTATTGTTTGAATATTATTTGTTAATTGTTTAGTTTTGTAAAGAAACAGTCTCTGTGAAAGAAAATAAAATGGGTGAACAGGTTGAGAATCATATCAGTGATGTAGATATGAATAACACCGAAATTGCTTTTGACAATCTAACAATCTTGAAAGAGTTCGGTAATATTGTTAATCTTGTAAGGTATGTTCATGTTACCATTCAATAGCAAGTGTAGCTACTGGTTATTTGTAATTACTCAGAAATTACTGTTCGTTATATGGTTATTTTAGGAATGAAGATTTCCTTGAAACAGTTCCGAAAGCAAAACTTAGGCGAGTAAAATGGATGCCTATGTTTAATTGTCTGAAACAAGGTATATTGGATGAAATGGTACAAGAGCTCAGTTCAATGTGGGAATATGAAAACATGCCCGCTAAAATAGAGATATTGGAAAAACAAAAGGAGAAATTTACAGACTTAGAAACTGTGGATGTGTTGTGGTAAGTTTTGTAACTATTATAATAAACATTTGTTTATAAATATACTGTAAAACTCTTTGTTAAAGCTGTGAGGGCATTAACAAATATAATATTCATACATACATACACAAAATCACACCTGTTGCACTGTTTGGATGAGGCTGAAAATGTACACCCAGGTTTTGCCTTTAAAAGTTCTAATGTAACAGGAAGCGAGCCTATTGCCATTGTCTGGGCACATTATCTAACTCCAGGCTAATAGTGAGAAATATTCAAATATAAATTAGAACAGACCAAAAGTAATTGACTGACCCGGGTATCTAATCTGACACCTCATGATCGGTTGGTTACACTACCAACCGCCCAACACAGGCAGTCAAATAAAAAGTATAAACAAATCTGATCTGAAGCTCTCATGCCCGGTTTCTGAGTACATTTAATGGTAGTTTATCTGTTTAATAGCATTTTTTATATGAGTTTTAACACTATTGAATAGATAAACTACTGTGTAATGTACGTCAGAACCCGGGGGTTAATCAATAACACATCTATTAGGGTTCAATAAACAGAGTATTAAAATGTTCTAAATAATTTATTATGCAACAAATTATCATCATAAACTCCTTGAAACTTGTTGATGATCAGTAATGATGAGTATCAAGTAGAATCTGTCTACATCTGTAGGTATGCTAGATTTCCACTACAAAGTTTAATTTTGTAACAAACCTAATAACTTCATTTTCACTAAAGAAAGCCAAATAAATTATTGCTAAAAATATTTCACACCTTACAACAGTATGATTGCCGTTACTTTTGGGAAAAATTTAATAGATTGTCCTTTAATATAATTATATATTTAATTAGTATAGACATAGAAATGTACATTTTCTTATGCAGAAACTTACCCAAAAGCTTTGGTGTTTCAAGATACTGCCAATAATATACTTACCCTTATCCAATATTATGTAATAGAATCTGAAAAGTACATAGTTGACACATATCTACTAGTGTTTTCCTTACCACATAATTGGTGTTTAGTCTACAAGCTGATTGTTGGCAGCTCCTCAGATAATCAATTATTGTTTCAATCACTTAGTTATTTTGATGATAAAATGATGAGTCTCATGCTAGTTCTTCGCATAAGGTTCTACCCCCTTTTTGAGCTAGTGATAGATTCAGGAATTGTAATGACTATTCTAAGTAGGTATTAACATTTAACCAAAATCTATACTAATATTATAAAATTGTCGTTTGCTTGTTTGAACGCGCTAATCTCAGGAACTGCTGGTGTGAATTGAAAAAATATGTTGGATGCCTGTTTATTGAGGAAGGCTATAGGCTATATAACATTATGCAATGAATTTTTTTTTTCCAAAATAGGCAAAATTATGACCCATTCTTGCGAAGTTGTGCTGGTCAGCTAGTGAATAATTTTATTTCTATATAGCACTTATAAATTGCTTGATGTTTCCAGGAGGCCACAGTTAGCTGATGTCAAAGCTCAATTAAAAGCAAATGATGTTGCTAATTTGAAGAAACAAAAGGTTCTACTTGAGTCTCTGGCAAAAGAGTATGAAGTCAGAGTTAACAGACTGAAGAAAATTTTAGCTGCTAAGCGAGGTTATCTTAAGGCTTTACAATTAGACATACAAAAATATCAGAAAAAGAATGAAGATTTGGTTATGAAAATTAGTGACAAGTTAGAAAATCACCACAACCTGATAAGCAGTATTCAGGCAGATAAAATTGATGTTGAAGAAATTAGCTGGAAAGAGAAAGATATGGATGTTAATGAAATAAATTGATGGCTATATTATTTGAATAAAATTTAATTTCAGAAAATTGTACACACCTGAGAAAAAGTACAACGAAATTTTATAATAAGTTATATAATTTGAAACTCAATTGCTCTCGAAACTTATCTTTCTCTAAGTGTAGAAGAAAATAGAGAAAATTTAAAAATGTTAAGTGACAGTAAATTACATAAGTTCTAATCTCGCTGCTATCTGTACCAGCTAATTATATTATACAGTTACAGTAGTTAAAAATGAGAACAAATATAATTTTAATAGCAACAAATCTATATCAACAATAAATTTTATAAAGCATCAAGTGATGTAAAAATATGAAATAGATTAAGTCACATTTACTTTCTTAGTAGATAAATAAAGTGTTAGTGATAAAAAAATTACATTTTTAAATGCAAACCTAATGAAAATAAAATAAAAATAAACTTCTTAGTTTAAATAGTGATATTTATTATTGAAAATCATTTGACATACATAGCTAAAAAATAAAATTGTACAATGCAAAACCTGCATATAATTTTATAATATAATAGTAATAATAATACAGCAATTGCACTATTGTTGCGAGGACTACACTGCTTCTACCACATTTTACAAATGATATCAATTCATTTTGAGACTTAACAAGTAAACTTTGAAGTGAAAGCCTCAGTAGGGAGATCATGTTGAACTTCCAACAAATTTTGAACACCTACTTAATCTGTAACAATAATACTGAGTGCAACATAACATTAATTTCACTGGGTACGTCACTCCCTAAACACATACAAGTGATTGCAATGGAGTCCTAGAACAGAGAAAACACTTATTGCTATGACGAGGTGAAGGTTAATATCATGTCTTAGGCCAGCTCCACAACAGGACAAGGAGAAAAAAACATTCACTAAAATAATGAAAGGATGAAGTTCAATGGACGATTATTCATTTAAATTTTGCCTAATTCAATAAAACTAGAAATTTCAAATTAACCAATTATCGTCACTTACTCGAGACCTATATATAATTTACATTTATAGGCACATTAGTTACAGAATAAACCAAGCGAATGTGCTTTCGATCCACTACAACTTAATAAATAGGTAATATGAAAATGTAACGACGCTTATGTGTCCAATGCCCGCATCTTTAAGATTGCTTGCCACCTCTAACTTTTTAAAATTAACGAAACAATTACAACATCAACATGTTACAATAACACAACAGGGTACAATATACCATTTAAAAGGCTGCCTTATATCAGGGATCGAAAAAGCAATAGTCACCGAGGCATCGCCGAATAAGATAATGCCAGTTTGATACGCAGTCTGTAGAACTAAATTCATAAATTAATATCACTCACATTAATCATAAAAATTAAAAATAAGAAGGCACAAGCAAATCGATAAATAAATTTTAACAATACGCGACACATTATTCGGCTATGTCCAATGACCACACTAAACATAATAATTATAATACATGATATAATTAATTATTTGTAGCATTCCTCTCACTGTGCAGCACACTGGATACCAAACGTCAGTTATTTCTTCTTAGGAGGTGATCGCTGAGGTGTGGCTGGCCTCCCACTGTTGATTCCATTGTACTGGTATTTGGCTTTCTTCTCAGATGGCTTTAATATCTGTATATTTAAAATGTTAGTCAATCAGAGTTTGGTGCCACTGTACTTGTTATTTTGCTTTCTTCTCAAATGACTTTAGTATCTTTATATTTAAAATGTTACTCAATCAGGGTTTGATGCCATTGTACTGGTATTTTGCTTTCTTCTCAGATGGCTTTAATATCTGTATGTTTAAAATAATATATTTTAAATCTCAACTACATATTCTATAAAGTTTCACATACCTGGCGAAGTTTCGTAAGTTACTAACTATATAATCTGACAATTGATCATCAGAACCTTGAAGACCCAGGAAACCATGACAACTTCTTTATGATATAAGCAATCCTATTTTCGGATAATGAACATCCTGAATGTTTGAATGTCACTGACTTCCCACATATCCAAGATATGCAAATTACTTTTTAATTAAAAATAAACAAAGATTAATTAGGTAAAACAAGGAAAAAGAAATTGATAAAGGAAAAGGATTAAAAAATTAACAAGGAAAGGGAAGTAAAGATTAATTGTACAGAATGTTTGTAGAGTGCATAGTCTTACCTGGAAAGAACACATAAGTGTCTCATCAACAGACATCATGCCACCAGCATTATCGAACTCGCCGCAGTAGTTGGGCGCAGAGAACAAGGTCACCAGTTGTCTCTTAGCAAAGAACTCATACCCATCTTCTACAACCTACAAACAATAAAACACTATGTAGTGGCACAGTAGTATTCTGGCAATGTTTCAGAAATAAAGTTTATGAAGCACACTAACAGTTATATTCTTAGAATAGACAACTCATTAACTTTCTGGTAATAGGATACAGAATAGGTTTTTAACTAAGGCCAGATGAGATTAAAATACCTGGTGAGCTCGACAGATCAAATCCAAGTCATGTCTGTTGAGGAATTTACTGACAACATCTGGGCCGAATGTAAATGACACGCCGCGGTCATTTTCGCCCCATCCCTGAACGTCTTTGTCTGGATCCGACCACAGCAAGTCACAAAGCAGTCCTGAAATATTTAAAAGCCTTACAATTTAATCAATCCTTAACATGTCAGACATATAAATTCTATTACAAAACTTGACCTAAAAATTGAATAGCTAGTCTATAATTATAATATAAATAACTATTACCTTACAAGTTAATAGTTAAGCCGAAATAATCTAGCTACACTAATGTAGATGTATATGCAGCAAAATTAACAAACATTAGCTGTGAAGTACTTATTAAAATTTCATATAAGAATATATATTACAAGATATAAGATCATAATATGTTCAATGTAGCATGAATTTAATAATTCAGTAGCAGATAGACACCTAACTCATGTAATCAAGAATGGTATTTGTATGAGACAAAAGCAAATAACAAACATGCTTTGTCTCATGCATGGATGAATAAACATGAATCATAGCTATTAGTCATGTCTGTCTGTAGCTATGCCCATCAAGTCCAGTGTTATTACCTGTGTCAGGGACATCAGTTGGTCTCATTATTCGTCTGATCTGCTCCATACCCTGTAGGTCTGGAGAGAGGCCACCATGGCAGCAGAAAATTTTCTCATCAATGATAGCAGCTATTGGCAAGCAATTGAAGCAGTCCGTGAATGTCTTCCACAGCTTTATGTTGTATCGGCGTTTGCACTCATCATAGAAACCTATTGGGAACAAAATGGGTCATAAGTATAAAAGATATCAATCTAAAGTGCCAATGTAGGAACCTTGATAAGTGAGGTCAATTATTATTATAAACTCAATTAATATAATCTTTAAATATAGAGGAATGCATACATTTATTGTACTTATTTCAGAAGCAGTATAATAAATAATTACCATAAATACGATTTATGCTTGCACATTCGTGATTGCCTCTGAGAAGGAAGAAGTTCTCAGGATACTTGATTTTGTAAGCAAGCAGAAGGCAAATTGTTTCGAGGGACTGCTTGCCGCGATCCACGTAATCTCCCAGGAATAGATAGTTAGCTTCTGGTGGGAAGCCCCCATATTCAAACAGACGTAGTAAATCCGTGTACTGACCGTGTATATCACCTGAAATATTCAAGTTAAAATGAAAAATCTTATGCCTTGACTCAAAATAGCTTTGAATAGAAATAAGCTGTTGGACACTTGGGACTAACAGAATGTCTTATTTAGTCCGTATCAATGAATAATTAGGTAACTGAGATGAAATCAACAATAGAGATTAGAATTACTGTTTGGAAATTAGAACAAACGGGTAGAATAATTAGTAAGCTTTGATTTAGAATAAGAAAAACATTAAGTGTATTGTAAGAAGAATAGAAATATACTTTTGGCTTAAGTTACAATGATAGTGTACCACAAATTTTGAGCGGCGCCTCCAATTCCAGTAGTATTGGCTGTTGCAGGAATATCTCTCTGGACTTGGTACAGAGGCCGCGCACCTCTGACTCTGACATCTGCACTGTCTTGCCAGGCCTGCATCCTCGAACTGGGACAACATCACATTATGATACTTAACCAAAATGTCCAATAGTACTCATTCTTAGAATATTGTGACACAATATTGCTCATTTGACTTAATACACAAGCGCATACATCATACTCATAATCAAAAATACATAATGCAATGAGAACTAGAGTGACTAACAAAAATACATTGATGTTTTGAATAGGCAAGATCATAACACCTTCAAGCAATTATAGATGCATATGAATGTTACAATCAAATGAGATTACCGCACAGGTCTGTTGGCTCATGAACATTGTACAATACACACAACTATTTACACATGAAAGACAACAAAAACAAGAAATTTAATCTAAAACATGCTTTTTATTATACAAAATCAATAAATTATCATAATCAACATATATAAATAAATTTAATCAAAGAATTCGAACAAGTGATCAACACAAACAAATAAAAATATCATACAAAACAATCAGAAGTCATTAAAGAATCTTATCATGCCAATTTATTTTTGAAATAAGAAAAATTAAATACAATGTCATATTAAATACTTTATCAGAAAGATCCAAATTGCTAAAATGTGTAAAATAGGAATTATCCAATGATGTCACTCAATATTGTGTTGCACATTTTAAGGTCACTGAAATGCTGTTACACAAAACTGTTCATGGAGTAGAAATGGATTGGGGGTGGTCAATAGTATTACCACCATATTACTTAGGTATAGGTATATCTTACGGCCTCTCAATAGCAATAGCTTGGCTTTGTATAAAGTGGGCTATTTATAGGACCTATGAGAAATAATAAAACAAATTATAAAGTCAAATTAAAATTTCAATTTTAATGGAAACAAATTGTTCATGGGATTGGTCACTAAAGGAAGAAAATAAAGAATCTAGCTTAATACTTTGGCAAGAATTCTGGATATAACCATACATTCTCCTGAAAAGATGTCTTTCAATTTCCCTTTTCGCCTTGCTGTTTCCTGCTGCAGTCTGTATACTGCGGTAACCCACCAAAAAGCAGCGTAATAAAGTGAAATAAACATGTTTAAATCATATAAAGTGATACAGAAAGCGAATAAAAGCTCAACAATAGGCCCATGGAAGTGTTCCATGCTATGGAATCTGACATCATTGTTAGTAGTGTGAGTATCTATAATATAGCTATATTAATTAACTATATACAGTGTACGCTCTATTTCTAAGACGGAAATAGTCCTCTGCCAGTCATCTAAAGATCTAACATCAAATGCAGAATCAGATAAGAATTGGGGATAATCGATTTATTTATGAGTTTGACGTTTCTATACCTACATACTCGATGATAATTACGCAACAAGAGCACACTGAGCGTGGATCCATTATGTTAATACATAACTTTTAGAGTCAGAGAACTAAAGAACACAATAGAAAATGTAATAAAAGTATCTTTACCTTCTAAAAGTCTGTGAATTAGACTGTCAACATTGAGTTCGTCAGCCATATTTACTACACGAATAATTTACGTCAAAAAGTCAAATCTTTGGACACCACCACCGCCAACTGCTTGTTTTTGGTTTTTAAGCAATGCGTTTCGTTGTACGCATTATTTATAAAATATTTTTTATTTAGTAATTAATTTTATTTTTAGTTTATTTTGCTAGAACAATACCAATACATTTTGTCTAATGAACTATTACCTAAGTTTAGAAATCAAATGATATACCTACGTTAAAGGTTTGAAACAGCATCCCAGAGGTGTTAAAAGGTATGCAGGTGTAATAAATCTATTGTTTGTAAAATAGAACTGATATCCAATTTTAATCGGATTTCTATCTATTTACTGAGGAAAGAAGCCCAAATACATTACTGTATATATTAAATAGATATAAAAAATTTAGTCAAAGGTATGAGTGTGCGCGTTCTATTATTGTATGACATCGTCTCGTAGTTCAGGAAAAACCATTGTAAGTGTAATTAGCAAATAAAATAATAGGTGATGAAACTTTTAAACAATTAATACGAAAAAAGTAGTTAAATAGATGTTTTTGTCCATTTTTAAGCGAAAATAACCCAAAAAGGTATTCGTGTCATATACTAACTCATAGACAATGAGGGAAAATCGACCATAGACAAGCACTTTTTTATTTTTAAATTCTATTTTGCGGGCAAAATGTCGCTGTTCTTGATTGTCAAGCTATTTTCTCATCGTAATGTTCCGTTCTGGCGCATAGTATGTATGAAACGCCGTGGTTTGGCGTGTGCGTTCTATTTTATTTTAGACAAGACTTGACGGCTGTTTAAAAAAACTTCATGGCTCTTTGTTCGAGATTGTTATACTATTGCTTAGGTTTTTCGTAAACAACGCGAACAAAACAAGGTGAAAATCCAATGAAGTGGGTGGAAAACCATTATTGTAATCAGTGAAAAACCTAGGTATTTCATCAAGACTACAGTTCCTTTGGACAGCTTTCGTACGCAATGGAAGAAAAGATGGAGAGTGAACATAGCTACAGTGGTGAGAGCAGTAGCTCTTCAGATACTTCAAGCGGGAGTTCTGAGGGCGATGATGAGGTCATGGAGCCGGTACGCATTCTCGGCCAGTCTCTAGAGCTGCCACAAGAACTTTGTGAGGATTACTCTGTCTTCAAGGAGTTCTTTTCAATCAAAACTTGGGATGCTTTGGAGGACAAACATAAAGAAGAACTTAGTAAATACTTGCCCAAATTTACTGAAAATGAAGAGGAAGAGAAGGAGAAAACAATCAAAATGCTTTTCAATCATGAACCTTTTCATTTCACTTCACCTCTTGATAATTTTTATAACAACCTGAGACAGGGTAACTACAGACCAGATATAGCAAAGATGAGAAAGTTTTTATTGAAAGCAAGAGCCAAACAGCAAAGACAAAAGGTAAATTACTATGAAGCTTACTCAAGTATTCATAATATTTACATTTTCATTCAGTATTAACATTTAATACAAACTTATTGTATTTCAGATAAAATCTTACTATGCAAAGCTTTTGCCAGAAGTTTTATTGTCTCGTGAGCGCGTATTAGCGGCTGTTAAAGCTGCTCCACCTGGACCTGTACCTAATTTACCACTATTGCCACCAAAACGTTCATATAAGAATAATTATAAGCCAATTTATTTACGTGCCAAGCAAAGATATTTTGAAGAGCTGGCAGCTATTAGAAGTGAGGTGGGTGGAGATGAATCTGATGATGAGAATTATCCTGAAGGTCCCCCAGAGCAATCAGTAAGGAAAAGGAAACAAATAACATCAGGACAAGTAATATCTTCAAATACATTATTGTTCTTATTCGTTGTGTTTGGGTATTATGATAACATATTTAATTTCAGAATACTGATGGAAATGTATCTGGTACTTTGGGAGGATCTGATCAATCAACATTAACATCATTAGAATGTTTAAAGAATATACTCGCTACACACAGAACAAGAAGACAACATAGAGAGGTATTTTGTATAACAACATAATAATATGTAAACATTGCACACAATTCATGACACACTTTTAATTAATACTAACTACTGGGCAGTAGTGTATACTAGATCACAAGATCTCAGAGTTTCTGGGCAAAGTGATATTGAAATTTAGAAGTTACATAATGATATTAGTCAAAACTAATCTAGAGTTTGATTTTATACTGAGTATTTGTTAGTAGGCTTACCTGTAGTACCCATGATAACATTAGTTGTGAATAGCGCGTGGATGTATTTTTTACACTATTCCCTGCAGGGTAAAACAGGCACTATGTCATATATTCATGTAATAAATGATAAGCTGGTTCTGAAACACTTCTAAACATTTTTCAGAATCATCCAGAACTAAATACAACAGGGATAACAATAGATGACATAAAGCAAAGAGTTGCCCTTGTAAATGGTGCCAAAAAACTTATGTTTGGTGGTCAGAAAACTGGATCACCACTACAGAAACTTAGAAGAGGGCCTAAGAAAGACATTCAGAAGCAAGCAAAACAAGAAAAACCAAGTAAAAAGGGCAAAGAGGAGATTGACAATGTTGAAAGTAGACCTTTATTGCCAAATATTAAAATAAAATGTGAACAGGAAGAGTCTGACTCTGAAAGTTCATCATTTGTAGATCCTGTCGCAAGTCCAAGGTCGGGGAAGAAGGTTGAACATCCTGAGATCAAGCAGGAGGTTGATGTCAAGTATCCTAGTAATGTACCTAAGTGAGTATAGTAGTAGTTACAGCCTAATGAGACTGACCAAATCAACAACAATAATGTATCTAAAATTGTTGGTGGTTACTCGTTTCCATCACCTAGTGATTACCCCCCTTTTTAACTGTTTTTTTTAATTACAGCTTGAATTTCAATGATCCAAAACTGGAAAGTATAATAAAACAAGAGCCCATAGATAATGTTCTACAAATGCAGAATTCTAGAGTTAATCAACCAGTACCTATTAAATTAGAAGACTTGGATGGAATTGGTAAGTTGACCTTTAATTTCTACTTTAAAGTATCTGCCATGATAAGTTCAGAAGTTTTCAAGGTAGTTACATAATGTATATCTTATACTTTTACCTGTACTATGTTAGTGATAAATATGTACCTTATTTATAGCTTATAAGACCATTTAGGGAACTGTTAGTATGTATTAATATCATTATTTTTTTAATTAGTCTAACAATCACTTTCACAAACTTTAAAAAAATGCTGATGGCTGATATGTATCAAAGTAATTTCTATAAAAGCTGTAAAAGTAATTTGTGAAATAATTGCAGATATGATGGCACTACCAGTAGAACTAGCAGATGAATCAGGCGAAGTTGTTCAAGAAGTGATGTCCACTGAGGGAGATGCAGAGGCCGCTCCTGTAGATGCGGACTCGTTGCTAACTGAGACGACGCACGCATGCTTCTTGTCGTTAGTCCGGGCGTTGTTCCCCGCGCGGGCGGCGCACAGGGCGAGTAAGAAACAACTACGATCGAGATGTGCGGCTGTCATGCGATCTCCTATCGCACCACTCAACACTTGGTATAACTGTTAGTATCGATATTTATTTAAATGGTATATTATTATATATGTAATGTCTATTACCTTTGCTTTATTTTCTGCATTACTTGTATTTTGCAGTGTCTGACGACTGGTGTGCAGAATTGGATTCCGCCTTGGATTTCCTTGCAGGAGAAAGGGGACAGCATCCTGATGATTTTGTACCATATTTACAGTATTTACCAGAAACACAGGTTTGTACCTATCTATTATAGTGTCTATACTATAAGAATAAACGAAACATTTGATCGTTTTGATACTTTTTCTGTCTTATTTTATCTTGAGTTGAAGAATGTTTACACACACCGAAGGTTTATCCTTGGGTGCATGTAAAAACAATACATCACATTTAAGGACGCCGCGCACAAGCCACAAGACGCGGACGTAAAGTCAAAATTCACGTATTCACTCGTATTTTCGTGCAGATGTATCAATGGATCGGCGCTGGTCGTGATTGTGACGCGATACTAGGACGTCTGTGTGAACGCTGGCTGCGAGCTGTCGAACCTCCACCACCTGCTTCCGAACCACCGCCTTCAAGGTAATTATCTCACAAAAATCCCTTAAAAACAAAACTAATGTTATGTTTTTTTTGTTTAATATCGTCTTACTTGTGAATTGTCACATATTTACACATGACTTAAGCTCCCTGACAAGTGTTATAAATTGCACCAGGTACCCAACATCGTGGTCAGTTCGAGCGCCAACGGAAGCAGAACTAGCGGAGTTTCGGTCACAGGAACGACGGAGATTTGCTGCTGCCGCTAAACCATTTACATATATACAGCACGGGTAAGTTGTTCATGAACGAATCAGCTCTTTTTAATTATGATTCTTCTTTATCGTGTTCTTAGCGTGATCGCCATTGCGATATATTCTTATTTCCCGTTTATCTAGTGTTAAGACTTCTAAAGGTCGATCGAACTCAACTCAACATTTATGTTCGCGTTCGTAAATAGTTCGGTTGTGCTAAAATAATTTAAAAGAATACCAAATGGTTCATTGATTTGACAGGTGACATTAGATTTATATTTAGCTCCCCTAGCGACGCGCCGATGGGCCTTCTCGTGTTCGTCGAGGCAAATGCATTTTTATACCGTTCTATACTTCTCAGTGACCGTTGCGGTGGACGATTCGCCGTCAGTTGTCAAGTCCATCAATACGAATTATATTGAAAGTATATTTGTCCCGCAGGTACCGCGCCGTGGTGGGGCCGTGCGCGCGTGGCGCGGGCGGCGCGGGTGGCGGCGGCGGCGTGCTGCTGGCGGCGCGGCCGCGCCACGCCGCGCTGCCCGCGCTCGTGCGCGACGCGCTGGCGCGCCTGCCCAACGGGGAGGGCACCCGCCACCACGTGCTCACGCTGCTCAGGTACGACCGTATGACCGGCGGAACGTGCACGCTCCTTGAGTGTAAACATTGTAAGAGATCGAGGGAAGCGCATTCACGGGATTCTCTTTTTACTGTTTTACAGAATGTCCCAGTGGATAGCGCCTTGCAACGAACAGACGTTGCTGAGCGCTTTGTCTTCGGTGCTCGATAGGCTCCTTTCGGCGAAACGGGATCCCGTCGTCAAGTACGACCAGCGAACGGCCGTGTGGACTTATCTCCATAGACACAGGTGAGTTTATTACGGTGAGCCTAGATTTTACGTGATATAAAAGAACGATGGAAAAATATTATATCTTCCGTTTACGCGAACAGGAGCGAAGAGGACTGGTTGAAGATCACGTCGGGTCGCGGGCGCAAGACTCCGTCGCAGGCGGCGGCGGCGGCGGCGGCGGCGGCCCTGCCGCTGGGTGCCACAGCGCTGCAGCCACCGCCGCTGGTGAAGAGCGCGGGCGCCAGCCGCTCGCCCGCGCCGCACACGCCGCCGCACGCCGCGCTGGTGGCGCACGCGCCGGGAGCCCCCCTGGCGCCGCTCGCGCCCCTCGCGCCGCGCGCCGCGCCCGTCCCCCACGCCTCCCACGCCACACTCGCCACGCACGCCCCGCAAGCCGTGAGTAACGTACCTCTTGTTGTCGCGATGTATCACTCTAAGGTATTAATTCATTACGATCATATTTTGACTAGATAAACTGTTTTCACGTTCACCCTTCTCCTGCGAATCGTACGTCTGCCAAGTTTTTCCGGATAAGTGTGCTATGTGGTTCGATAGCTTTACTCTTTTTTTCGCAGATGGAGTTAGAAGTAGGCAGCGTCGAAGAAGTGATCGATAACGCTTCCGACAGTGATGTAGACGTCGACGACAGCGGCCCGCCGGCCTCTATGCAGCATTTATCTTCCGCTCAACTATTAATGCAAGCCACGCAAGCGTCGCAAGGAAAACAGGTCGCGTTACCGCCCAAACCGAAAGGCAAACTCGTCGCCACCCCTCCGCAAAAACCGAAAACGGTCGTTCAGCCGAAGCAGACGGGAGCGAAGACTGGAGCGAAACAGGCCGTCCTCATGTCTCAGTCGGCGAAACAGGCTAATATATTAGCGCAGGCCGTGAGACAGACAAACGTACAGGTGAAACCGCCTACAGTAATACAACAAGCTAAAACTGCCGTCGTACAATCACCGAAACAAACTGCCGTTACAGTGGCAAAGCCTGCCGCCGCTCAACCGCCGAAACAAGCCAGTGTTATAACTCAAGTTGTCAAACAGAATATCACAAAACAAGCGACGGGTGCTAAACAAGGAAGTCAACCGATCGTCTCCGCTCAATCGCCTAAACAGTCACAGCCTGCTAAGCAGATAATTGTAAATCAATCGACGAGTATAGCAGCTCAATTGAGTACGGCTACGCAGTTATCAAAATCATTGCCTTCAGTGGTGGCTACGCCTCATAAATCACCTTTGATTAAGCAACGACCCCTGCAGAAAGTCGAAGTCTCACAGACACAGGTTAGTGCAATACGCTTTTTTTAGATCCGTCAATATAATACGCCTTCAGTTTTGGACTAGTTATGTATTCTCTTTTTATGTATTTTTGCAGGTATTGGCAACTAGTCTACCAAGTTTACCGAGTCCACAACCTCCTGGCTTAGTGCCCACCTGTTCTGCTTCAATTCAAATACAAAATAAGGTAACAAACTGTAATGCTGACAAAAAAGCCAATTACTAGATAGTAAAACTGAATTAAATTTGAAACATGAATATTTTTACAGGTAACTCCCGGAACGCGGTCCCTGTTAATAAGGCCAAACACAGTTCAGACTACTGTGACGGCAGTTGTTACCACACCGGCTGTAACACAGGTACCATTTATTGCTTACATCAACAATAACACAAGAAGATTTTGTATTACAACAAGCTAGGTATTTTTAATTTGATGTTTGTAATTTGGTCAGAGTAGTAAATGATAACAACCTATTTTATTTGGATTGTTTATGGGATTGTTACGTAAAAGTCTTGGTAGCTGTTTGCTTGTGCCCCCATTTTCTAGTAAAAGATCATAATTATGCAGTAATATTATTACTCGCTCATAAAGCCTTACTTAATGAAGAATATTATTGTTTTTGCAGGCAACACCGACCACAAGACGAGGCGTAGTCAGAGTACTAAGTCCAGCTACTCCGGCTTCAGGAAAGTCGCTCATATCACCGCGGGCGTTAATGCAGCAAGGTAACTTAGTACATTTGTGCATAATATAAAGTGTTGTTGAGATAAAAATCTTTATAGAAAATAATTAAAACCTCGCTTTTGTTAGGCACAACTGTAACGACGAAAAAGAGAACAGGAGTGCCCACTACGGCGTCTGTAACAACTGTCGCGCAGGTAATCCATATGGTAATTTATATGACTTTTTCTATTAAGTAGGTGTTTGCTTAAGCTTACATTCTATGTATTCGTTTTCAGAGTACGACAAGCGCAACGACAGTCGTGAGCAGTGTGCCAACAGCTGTTACGTCATCGATGTCCACGCGTACCGTTCAACTGGCGGGCGGTCGCACTGTACAGCTCGCTACCAATCAAACAGTGCATTTACCCGGGGGGCAAGCCGTACAGCTCACATCGGGAACCACCCTACAGCTATCCTCCTTGCAATTACCTACACATAGTGTTCGGTTGCCGAGCGGACAAACTGTACAACTAGCGTCGCCACAGTCCGTTCAAGCAGTTCGTGTTTCGACCACTGCTGTCAAAAACCCCAGTCCGCGTGCTCAACAAACTACGCCAACTGTCAAAACGATACAGACTAGCCAGCCTGTGCAAATTCCTGTGTCGACCGTACAATTGGCGGGACAAACAGTTCAAATCGCCGGACAAACTGTCCAGTTGGCCGGACAAAGCGTGCAATTAACTGGGCACACTGTAAAGTTGCCCAATGGACAAAGTGTTCACGTCGCTAGTCAAGGTGTTTTACCGTCACAGAGTGTTCAACTACCGAATGGTCAGACAGTTCAACTTGGTAGTGGAAATATACAAACAGTTCAGTTAGGAGGTTCTAATGTTCAACTATCTGGTCAAAGTGTTCAAATGCCGAGTGGTCAGACGGTGCAGTTAGGGTCACAGACGGTACAGTTGGGTGGTCAGACAGTGCAATTGGCCGGACAAGCTGTTCAGCTGCCTAGTGGTCAGACGTTACAGTTGTCTAGTGGTCAAACGGTTCAGTTGTCGAGTGGACAGACGCTGCAGTTGGCTAGTGGGCAAACTGTGCAACTTGCTAATCAAACGCCCAAGTCAACCGCGCAAGTTGTAAGAGCTCAAACGCCGACTGACAAGACGTCTACCGGCCAACCAATAGTAGCAAAATTGCTCACAAATGCACAGGTAAGCAATCAAATACCAAAAAATTTCGTGGTTTTGGATTAATTAAGAAGCCTTCCTTTGTTAACCTTTTGATTATAAATGTCCCGTAGCATTATTATATACATTAGTTATTACTTTTGATTTCAAGTAAATAAATAACAAGGACATTTTTATTACTAATTTATTAGATCTTAACCCTTTCTATGCGGCTGGCGTGATATTACGTCCAACCTAAATCCGTTTACCATACGATGGGCGTATTATTCCGGCAAAACTTATTTGTCGCTACAAACGAACAGGTCAATGAGAAGGGTAGCTCTCCTGTGCGGAGGTTAGAGAACACAACCGCCCTGTGTGAAATTGGGGACTAATACTTAGTATATGTTATACTTTACAAGTGTTACAAGGTTTAGTATATTACGCTACAAGTGTCCCAAGGTTCAGAATTATTTAAGGATAAGAACGTGTGAAAAGTATGAATAGTGGTAAGTTGTTGTTTACTATAATTGGGCAGACATAATAATACGCCAACCGTGTCTGGGAACAGATTTGATTAGACGTAATATTACGTTCTCCGTACAGATGGAGGATATTTGTTGTGGCGTATTATCTCGACCATCGCTCTGGAGAAGCGATCTCACAAAAAGTCTTCCGTATGGAGTCGGCGACATTAAAAATATGATTCCGCATGGAAGGGATCTAATCTGAATGATGCATGATGATTATATACTATAATACCTTGCATCTATTGACTTGTAAATACTGATAAGACTAGAGAAATGAGTAAATCATGTCTAGTGATAAGATTATCTACCTACTGTTAAAATATAGGGGCTTGGTTTACATGTTGCTATGTATTATGTTCAAACAGGACCCACATTCTAAACGAGTCAATGACTTAGCCGTTTTACTATTTTGTTTGTATATATTGTGTTATATATTGTGGTGACCTGGTAAGGGTTGCCGGAGTCCGATGGATGAGGGCGGCCCAGGACCGGTCCTATTGGCGCTCGATGGGGGAGGCCTTTGTCCAGCAGTGGACGATTCCCGGCTGAGATGATGATGATGATGATGATGATATTGTGTTATATAAAACTTGATGCATTTAAAAACGGGACAGATCTTTGTGTGATGAACACGAGTATTTGTTCTGAGCCTGGTTGTTAATGTATCTATATAAGTATGTATTTTGAAGCATATAAATATATTTATCAGCTATTTGGTTACCATAGTACTTTGTTAGGAATCAAATGACTGTGTGTGAGTTGTCCAATGATATTTATTAATATTTGTGAACAAGGGGTACTTATTTTTATTTGAATTTTGTTTGTACAGGGTCAAATGATATCCTTAGAGGGTATGGTGGGTGGTGCCCGTACACTACAAGTATCGGGCGTGCGGCCGCGCGGTGGCGTGCGTGTGCTGTCGCCGGCCACGAGGCTCGCCCGCCCGCTACTGCTCACTACTGCCAAACCGCTACACAATATCATACTGCAGGTGATTTATTGTTTACTTTTTATTTTAACATGTACAATATTCTAAAATGCCACTGTGTAAACTATGCCGTTGTCAAAATACCAGTGTTGGGCTGCGTAAATATCGTGTCAGCGCATAAACGTAAAAGTTGGCACGACGTGTTTGTTTTACCGTCATCATTGATCATGTAGCGAATGATGACAATTTAGAAAATATTAATTCTGTATTATCTACAACATGATTATGTGTTCGTGCACGCATACATCTCGCGTATACGTCCTGTATGCACCGGTCTCCATAGATTACTAGATGTTTTGTAATGACATTCAAAATCAACACAGTGGCATATAAAAAAACTTTAGATATGAAATAAGTTTTACCTGGTTTCAAGTTAAAAATGGTGTTTTATTTTTACAGCAAAGCGACGGCAACACTATCCGGGTGACGTCAAGCGGAGCTGCCAGTACATCACAAACTTTAGTATTAGGAAATATTGGTTAGTATACCTCTCATCAAAGTCACCTAAAATAGTCATTGAACGGTTTCATTACTACTATATTCTTCAGCATTCATAGATTGTTCTTATGTCCGTCATCCATCCTTATGTTCTATTTTCTCTCGTAGGTGCACAAACTGTGACGACCACAGCGTCGGCGCCTGTTTTAAAACTACAGCAGGTAATAATTAAATATTATCATTTAATCTTCAGCGCAATTCGTTTAACAGAAAAGAGATCAATATTCAGTGTTTGGCTGCTATCCGACAAGAGGGAGTATGTCATGCGATGTGGAAGGGAATAAAGGAAACTTGATTTTCACTCTCCTCGCTATCTCCCATTTTTTGGTGACAAGAAAGAGATATTATAGATATCGTCACTTATTCGAAAATCGGGGTTGCTTTATGCGTCACACAGCGAAAAGACACTAATTCCCGATTTCTGAGGTACATTTAGCAGTAGTTTGTCTATTGTATTATAGTGTTTAGGCCCATACAAATGGTTTAAATAGATAAACTACCGTTAAATTGACTTCAGAAGTCGGGGGTAAGCCAGACAAATGATCCTCATGTTCAATTAAGTCATTGCTAAGATACGGGAAAAATACTTATTGGGTGATGCTAAAATCCGAAGGATGTTTAATTTTCACATTTACACTTTATACACTTCACCGCTAAAATTATAGCGTGATCTGGGTTTATGTAATTTTATGTAAAAAATGTGATCACAATCAGTCGGTATCATAAATTGTTTATATTATATTTTAGGTGAATCCAATACAACAAGTTAAACTCGCGCAGGGAATTAAGATACAACAGGTGATTTTTGACAGTTTGCATGTGTTGAGCGACCACTTCGGTTACAGTAGTATAGGACACTTGCATGACGAAATGATTGACTGCATGACTGACGAAATATATGATTTGGGAGCTAAGAATATAACACGCATTAACAGATTGCAGTTTCACTTATCAAAAGTTTGCTTTATTTTTAATACGAGCACCTTCTCTTTAATATATTATTATAACAAAGTGTAGATAGCAAAATGGTGGCAGTAGGTGACTAGATAATAGGTTTAAACTCAAGTACTTTAAACTAAATCAGGTCCCTTTGAAGTTTGTTTTCTTATCTTAATCTTAAGGATTTACTTTATCTGCTTTGAATTATTCATGATATTCTTTTTATTAAACAATGGTATGGTATGCACACTTGCCTATGCAAAACAGTAAACACAAATGCCTTTGTAAATTACCGGATTGAGAAAATTCTATAAGTTAAGCTTTTGAGTGTCTGCAATGCTGAGAATTAATATTATTGTTAAGAATTGCTCACCGGTAGTATACAAAGGTACAATAAGATGTTGTGATGATTAGTTTTGTAATACGTTCCCTAAAATGTTTCAGGCGACGACCAGCGCGACGACACCGACATCTAGCGGCGTGCGGAGTGTGCTCATGGACGGCCAGCAGCTGAAGCTAGTGGGAGGGCGCCACGTGCTCGCTAGGATACTCCGACCCGCTCATCCGCCTCAGTAAATGCCCAACAACTGCCATAAGTGTACAAAACTATCATTAGAATTTGCAGACATTGATTGAATTTGGTATTGTCGTTAGTTGATGTATGTACCCGTTATAGGAAGTCAAAGATGGACGACTCTGTCGATAGCTAGTGAGGGATTGTATTGTGTATTCGAGTAGGTGTATAGTATTTCTCTCTGTTTGCGATTTGTGATGAAAGTTGTCGAATTACATCACTGATTATTGTCTCAATGTGGTTCTTAAAGAATGTTTAGTTAGATCTAACGTAGCCGATATTACGCTAGAGTAAAGAGAATAATTTTATATTATCTATTAGAAACTAAATTTGATTTATATTTCGTTTCCTTTTAAAGGTACTGATGTACAAATCCAGTATTTATAATTAGATTCAGTTGTAAGATTTTGTAAGTTCAAAATATTTTGTATAACTATATAAAAATAATTTGAATAATATTTACTCGTCTATTTATTTTGATAAAGTATCGCTGAGTTTATCTCGACTAGGGATTTAAAACTGATATAAGGAAAGTAGGTATTATGTACATATGATTTTACTGAAAATAATTAGGTATTGAAGGGGAATAACTGTAATGGTTCGATTATAATCTTATTATGATTATGTTAATTTATTTTTTGTATATAGAGAACAAGGACATTTAAATTGACGATCTCTCAATGTTCGGTGAAACGTGACAATATATTGTGAAAGGTTTCTTACTCACGTTATATTATTTCTCGATTCCGTTAAATCTCGACTAGCTCCAATATAGCTTGAAGTTTGATATAAACCTTTATAATTGTATTCGGTGTGTAATATGAGATTGTTTCTATAACTAATACATACGCTGTCGCGATAATGACGCTTGTATAAAGATCTTTTGGTTATTAGAATGTTATTAATATTTTCATATACTTTTACGTTATTGTTTTCTTTTTGTATATAATGGGTGTGATCCCCTTTAGTTAGTTACAGTCAATTGCTCTAACGAGTAAAACTTGTTCATAGTATCCTGAAAGCAATTTAAGATAATATGTTATAGTTTTTAATATAAATCCTAGGTTCATATTGCACAGTTTTTCACTGTTAGATAACAAAATAAAAATATGTATAAATATTACTTTCTTTTATTACTGTAACGTAACCAAAAGCCTTTTTAACTATAAGTTGGTTGGCAAAACGCTATATAATTTAATAAAATAAGCCTATGTGGACTGAAATTCTCGTAGGTGCTCTCTAGCATCGCGCATCCAATAAATCGCAATATTTGACGAACAATGGTGGAAAATTTAAAAAAAATACGGTGCCACGTGCTGAGCTCCTCGGTTTTAATTAATATGAATGATAAAATCTATCTAGGTGACTACGTGAAATGTACGTGAAGTTGTACAACTTCACGTACATTTCACGTAGTCACCTAAAAAATCACGTCACACGTAAATCTATACTAATATTATAAAGCTGAAGAGTTTGTTTGTTTGTTTGTTTGAACGCGCTAATCTCAAAAACTACTGGTCCGATTTGAAAAATTCTTTCAGTGTTAGATAGTCCATTTAACGGGGAAGGCTTTAGGCTATATAACATTACGCTACGGTCATAAGGAGCGGAGTAGCAACGAAAAATGTTACAAAAACGGGGAAAATTTAGATCCATTCTCTTAGGTGACGCAAGCGAAGTTGCGCGGGTCAGCTAGTGTATTCATAAAATACAAGTTTAGAACAAGGATCAACAAAAAACCGCGTAGTCGGGTGGGAAAACATAATTTATTTCATTACTTATGTACATGGTGTGAGTGTTCTCAGCAAATACAAAATAATCACACTGCTCAAGGCATTTACAAAAAAACTATCCTAACACAAAAGCTAATCGAAACAATTACTATTGATACAGTAGTGTGCGATGTTACTTTGCATGATATAAAATATTAGCATGATATTATGATTCACATGTATAATAATAGAGGTAATTAATAATATCCAAACTTCGATTTAACACCGGTCTTCCTACGCATGAGACAGTCTGTCTAATATAAATCGTATCATGCGTAAGAACACCTTACAATTCCTTCTACAGGGGAACGACATTATCCAAAGATACTACGGAGGTATCACATTTTAATTTCTAACTAACATTCTCCCCTCTCCTCACAATATGATTGTACAGTCATAGTATATACCTAACACTGAGTTACTTATTACGCGTAAGTGCTTATAATTTGTTAGCACACAAAGTTACAGACGAATTGAAACGATAGTGCCGTTATAAAATAAGTTTTGTAACAGATTACACGCCATTTAAATATATTTAAATAAAACTTACTATTCTAAGAAATCAATCATATATCAGTCTTATAACTATGTTTTAAAATTATATAGATATTCAATTGAGATGTAAGAAAGTTAGGTATTTGAAATGTTAAAGAGCGACGTTAAAACACATATTATAATATAACATTACACCGAGATTGATATTATTTCATCTTACTCTAACGGACTACACAAAAATAAATGCGTATGCTTATCATGTAGATTTATACCACAGGGTTTGTTAATACTGACGAGTCATACAATCGAAACTTTCAGAGATATGATATACATAGCACGAACGTCGGCCATGAATCGCGTGTTGAGCGCTTGAGCTCCGACAATACCTACTGTTTCACGGCATGCCTGTACCTTGTGGCAGCACCGCCGCGCTGGACTCACTGCCTCGGAGACAGTACTGCCGTTTGATAAAGATTATTCTGATAGCGTGAATAACATTGAGCCGACTGTTGGCGACCGTTACAACGTATCTACATTTATTAATAATGAATGAACAGTGTTAGAATGCCTCCACAGTATAGTTAGGTACTAGCAAGCTCATGAGTACACTATCAATATCTAATTATTATGATCCATTACGATGGCGAATGACTTTATATACCATGTAGATTAATTTGTAACAAAAATAATTTTAGCAACTTTGGCATTTGACACGTACGTACCTAATTTACTTCCGAATATCTAGTGCGTTTACAAAATATACTTACATATTATATCGTATCTCTGAACATGGAAACCGCCCCTCGGCCTTCGTCGGTCCTGAGACCGACCGAACCGCACATTATATACAAACAATAGGCACTGAAAGATTGAAATATGATCGGTGTGTTAGAAGACGAACATAGACAGGTCTTCTATGCGACTTCGACAAACTACACTATGACGGCTAAATTATTACAAGGTGCGTGGAATGCCTGATGTACAATCGAGGTGACAAAGACGAGTGCAAAACACTTCAACGCCGATATTCTCATTCCTAATACATACATCATTATTTGTCTATTAGTCATACACACATAAGCAAAATTGAGTAAACTTCTGTGCACGTTTACATTATGCATTAAGAAAACGATTTAATACAAACACAATAGGTCTTTAGTTTACGAAGTTACGCTGTAGGAACAGTCACAATGATTTTGACAGGTGGCATAACTTGGCCTTTGACTTGATGAATGAATAAAATAGCTTCACGTGATGCCTTTAGCAATACAGCACCTATGACGGTCTAGCATTTAGCAGATTGCGTTTACAATAAAATCCATTAGATACACTTATAAATATATGCTTTACGATTTCAAACAAATGTAAAGTATAATCTTTGCTCTTAAAGTATATAGTAGTAGATTTATAAATCGTAGATGAGTTGTGTGGTTAAAATATTTTCGATATGTACCCGAGTTGTACACGAGGCATCCTGATGGGCTGCTGAACAAGCTAAAAGCGTGTCTGACGGATGAGCTCACTCGTCGGCGTCTTCAGCGTTCTCAGCCGTCAACAGGTTAGTGTTGTCGTCAGCTTGAAGATCGGCGGTTAGCTTCTGAAACAACGGTCCAGCGATTACGCGTTGTCTGTCTCACACTCACATTATTTGTAGAGACAACTTTGGCTTCTCTAAAACGGTTATCAAATCTTTCACGGTACGCAAGTACAGGTAACAGTTGTGTCGTAATAGGTACGTTGCCGTAGTAACATTTTCGTGAAAAGCGCACATAAGACAGCTAGCGTAGCTAATAACACATTGTTATTTGAGTGTTACTCTACCAGTGAAATGTTATATGTTTTTTATTACCGTACTTACTTGATAGTAAAAGTATGTTTTTGAACGTGTACCTAGCTAGTTTGTATCTCTTAGACGCGTTATCAGGGTATGATGAAATGTTTTGCACGCTAGTACATCGTACATAAAATGTATAAGTTAAGAATGCGCTATGATAGATACGTATCGGAACTGGACGTCCAATTATTAGTAAACATCATAGAAACATATTTAAATAATGTTGTGGTATGTATGTAATCGTACCCCAATCTGTGCGGAGGATGCGTGAGTGCGCTTGCGGCGACGCACGGCCAGCGCCAGCAACAATACTAGCGCGATCGAGGACAGGGCCGCCACCAGCAGCGGCAGCAGCAAGTTGTCGCCGGGGGAGTAGCCCTGGGGGAAGAAAAAAAATACAATTTAGTAAAGATATCCATACTAATATTATAATTGCGAAAGTAATTACATCTGTCTGTCTGTCTGTTTCTCAATCACGCCTGAACTAATGAACCAATTTGCATGAAATTTGGACGAGGACATAGGCTACTTTTTACCACGGGAAAATGACGCATTTCCATGGCAAAATTCAGGTGGCGGACGAAGTCGCGGTTAAGGCTAGTTTAGAAATAAATCTCTACAATTTACAATAAGGCAGCCTATCAATTGGTGATCAGCTGAACTTCCTAAGTTACTTGAGTTAGCTTATCCCTTATCGACGATATGTCGTTAATAATGGCTGTTAGTTAGACACGGCTAATTACATTCGATCGAGATGTAATTTAGTAGCAAGTACTTAGGAACCTAGACGTGTTTATTTAGTTCGTTCTACCACGCAAGGATTAATCTAAAAAAAAACTAATTTTGAGTGTCTTTGAAAATGACGTCAATTTAATTTAACTTTTAGTTGCACAAAGGTTATTTTGCTGTAGGTACAGCTATGACGATTACATAGGCATTTAGTTTCAAAACGCTAGCTAGATACTACATCGAACAGAATAGTCTTAAAACTTCGGGTTCCTTAGATGTAAGTAATGTAATTTAACATTGTTGTCACACGCTTACATCAAGATTGTAGTTTAACATCCACAATAAATTTACAATAACGGGCAAATGTCGCAACAGAGCGTAAAAATTGAAAGGCTTGGTGGTTGAACACTTCACTTCCGTGCACCACGTCATATGCAGGAAAATCATTTCCCTCAGGCACTTTTCCATAAAATGCATCTAGTTCTTTGATTTCCTTGTCGGCGGAAATGATATAAAATCTATCAATGGGTTGGAGCACTAGGGTAAAACTTCACAATATAAACTAAATAAATCGCCAAACTGCGTCGAAATTTAAAGGGAAATTTCAATCCTTGACAAAAAATTACGAAAAGCCTATAAGGTTTACTTCATATTAGATCTAGATTAGACGATAAAAACTAATCTCCATTAACTTATAAATTAATTACATTAAAGTGTTATCAGGTTTTGTAGTAAAAAAGACATCCCCTAAACCTTCAAAAGACATCCTGTCAATTTCTGCACTGACTCATGTTGACTTAGTAAGATATTAATTAGGTACAGTTACCAATTTACAAAAAATACGCAATAACTGCACATGGTTAATGTGGATAAAAAAAAACAACGTTGGTATTAATTGTACCTTCTACGCGTTCCTTTGAAAGAAGCTACTCGTAACTTTTGCATTTCCACGAACTGAAAGTTAATACGCGAGTACATAGTGCATCAAATAATGTGTCTACCTTTTATAAGTATAAATTGGCAAAACCGACGATAATACGTGGAATAGAATTTAAATAAAGGGTTTAACCGAGGTAGGTAAGAACGATTGTTTTTAGAAAGTACAATACGTAATCGTTTATACAAAATATTGTTGCCTCCGGTGTAAAAGAAACTACAAGTTGGTGATGATTTAAATATAAAAAAATATCGAATTTAAATTAAAATATCTTTACTTTGCATTAATATTTCGATGAGGGTCGGACGTGTCCTTAAAGAAAAATTCTTCTTTAAAAATAAAAAAATTAAAAACGATGTCAGTATAGCTAAATGTCTTTTTTTAACTGTATCAACGGTTAGGTATAATTATTTTAATTATCCGTTATTTCTCGGAACCACCAGTCGCCCTGAAAACGGGTTGTCAACCCTGTTCAACCCCACAATGCAGTGCAGTAAAAAGACGGGCTTACCAACCTTTTATCATTGATAGCTGAGTTTATTGATTGATTGGGTCGACGACCTAAGAGTGTACTACTAGATAATGAGTGTGTTTCCTGGATAATTTAGCTATGAGAATAGAATACATGCATTTATTCAAGTGTCATTCCCTATAGGCACTGTTAAAGTTTTCAGTGTAGCCGACTAAAAGCTGTTTGATTTTATTAAATACATTTTTATATTTGTAGCAGTTAGAAATGCTGAAACCTTTAGAAACGGACAGATAACTTGGAAAGTATATGTGTTAATTTCAATCCCATGTTTCATAAAATGAGTGCAGCTACAAATAATGTATTTTTTTTTAAAAAGTACAAATTACTTGATCCAATTTAGGAAATAGGTAAGCCAAAGTTGTATTAAATGGAGGCGCTGCAATACCGACTGAAACATATGTTTTAGGAAAACGCCGTTAAGTAGGTATATAATACGCGTTTTAGAATTGTGTGTTTCTTACTTTTGTGTATTCTTTTATCATTATTAAGATTATTATTTTTCTCCAAGATGTAGTTATTTCTTTTTTGACACCACTCTTTGATTTGTAGTTTATAAAAGTTAACTAAAAGTGTTGTGAAAGTCCTTAACCGAACTCTTGTGAAACGATTCTACCTAACTAAGTGCATTACAAATTGAGTAAACGAAAGAGTTATAAAATCGATGCACATAGATATAAGACATTACGCTCGACTAAGGAAAATCAATTGCGGTAATCACAATCGTATTACATAAGTACTCGATCCGCAATAGATTTCATAAATCAACAACGTTTTCCATATCCGCTTTTATTACGTTACGGCCTTACGGGTACCCAGCTGTTACCGAAGTAACAGTTACGCTAAGTTATGTGGTGCACGCACAGGTGTTATGATCAAGTAAATACATTGTAGGTAAACATTACATAAGGCAAGTAACAATGCAGTACGCACCGTCCATTGGAAGTAAGATGACGTGTCCACGAACGGCCATCGCGCGCCGTACCATCCGCCGTCGCCGGCCTTCGACACCGTTACTTCGTCGGAGTCAGTTCCTGGAGCTGCATAATCAGGCTTCAATGGTGGTAAAGAAAATACTTCATCTACTTCCAGCGACTCTTTGAATTCATCGTCATCGTCCACCGATAACATAGCGTCCTTCAAATCTTTTAGTTGGTATCTTTCACTAGTCGTGGAGAAATCTGTCGTCACCGGGGTTCTCGTTGTCGTGGGCTTAGTAGTTATAAGAACGTCATCGAACGCTTTTGTATTAGCTACTACGGACTTCTCTGAAGGAACATAAGATCGAGAGTAATATCTCAACACGTTGCGAAGAGTTATCGGTTCCGGGGTGACTGTCGCTCGGATTATTATGTCCTTTTCCCAGGACTTCATTGATTGGTCGTGATCGGCTACACGATCATTATTATTTGATGGAGTCCCAATAAGGGGAATCTCATTATCTTCTGTTGGTAGAGGTGGAATGGCTGTGGATGATGTAGAACTTTTCCACGAACGTAAAGCTGGCATTGTCCATGGTGGTGTAGTTGCCCTGTCACCGGTGATTGTTGAAGGAACCGTCGTTGCAGTCGTGGATGGCGTCGTGGAAACGGTTGTAGTTTCAGATTTCTGACCTAGCGTTAAAATTACTTCTGGCGACATTTTTAATTCTTTTTTCCTAGATTTTGCCAATTCACGAGCAGCAGGTGCCAATGGTGCAGCAGTAATAATTTCATGTTGGTTGTGCTGGTTCCTACGGGCTAGCAGTGCCCCATTCATAACGTAAAGAGGAACTGAAGCTAAAGCGAGCGCTACAATTACGCCAAATATTATCAGCAAAACGTATTTCACTGTGGATTTCCTACGAGATCGTCGCACGTGAATCGAAGGGCTGTAGTCCCGTCCTTTTCCTTTCAATCCGCTGTTGTTCAACACTTCTTCGGTTTGTGGGAGGATAGTGTATTGGAGACTATTCTCGCCATGTCGCACTGTCTTGTACATTTTGATGAAGTAGCTACTTAGTTATCACAAAAGGAAACACTACTGTTACGTTTTGTATTCACACTAAATCTTATCACATACTCGTATTTTCACTTTGCTGAGAGGAGGCCGTGGTGCGAACGTGTCACGGTTTTGCGAGTCATCAATGTGAGGAAGAGTCGGTGCGAGACATCGCGGACACTCGCGCTTTGTGCAGCGTTGTCGGCTCGGCGGTGAGCCCGCTGCTTGGGCGCACGCGCGACAACATTGAGCGGCTGCGCGCTCCCCTAACGTTCGGCGGCTCTACGGCCCCAAGCTTTTGAGGTTATATGACTTAGAAGCCGGCTCGTATTTTACATCATGCCGCACGACAATAACAATAACATCACAGTCTCTTTACGAAGCTGTCTACCTCGCCTCATTAACGAGTAATGATTCCAGCGACTTTTAATAACGATGAATGCACCAGCTCCTATTGTTTGCCACAAATTGCTGTCGTCGAATGAAACGGAAAATTTATTTTGGGTCCACTTCACTAATGTAATCGAAAGCCAATATCTACTACTCCCTGGGCAATCTAGCGTGGCTTCGCTAAAGTTGATTTGTACTGTGTTCGTATTGGACACGGAACGATGAAAAAACAATTTTTCAGCAAGTTTTTACACGGTATTTTATTCTCGATGAGTCTCGCAGTATCTGACGGAAAATTATGAGTCAGCTCGGCATTTTTTCGAATGTGTATGATTGAGATTTCGCACAACTTCCATCGCGAAGTTTTTTGTAAGCATTGATCAAATGCAATGACGTATAATTTATCATATAAATGCGGTGGGTTTTGGCATCGGTTCTCGGCGCAGTTTACGTTTGTGTGTGTTGGTTATTTTTTTAAAGATCATCGTGATTGCCGTGTTCAATATAGTATGCTATTATTATAGTTATATCAAAAACAAGCTAAATACGTAACTGTACATATATGTATACACGAAAATGTTCCTATAATCATGAAAAATAGCCAACGCAATTGGCCAGCGTGGTGGACTTAGGCCTAACCTCTCCGTCATTACGGGAGTACACCCTTACCCAGCAGTAGGACTTTAATATTAACAGGGTACCATTTATTTTTAAAAAAATTACGGCCCAATCTATAAAAATAAGAAATGTATTGAAAGTCAGCACTGTTTTTATTATAAACAAATTGCACCTTTCGGTCATACTGATCTATTTTGTTATCCATACCAATATTATAAATGCGAAAGTAACTCTGTCTGTCTGTCTGTCTGTCTGCTACTCAATCACGTCTAAACTACTGAACCGATTTGCATGAAATTTGGTATGGAGATACTTCGATACCCGAGAAAGGACATAGGCTATATATCATCACGCTACGACCAAAAGGAGCAGAGTACCAGTAAAAAATGTTACAAAAACGAGGAAAAATTTCACCCATTCTCTCTTATTGGACGCAAGCGAAGTTGTGCGGGTCAGCTAGTTAACTATAAATAGACAATCACGGTTCCTTTATTGCCGACTATTAAAAAGCTCTATCGACAAAGTTGCCTACTGTCTATATAATTACATGTAGGTATGTAGGTACATAAATCAATTCTGAATACAAACTACAGCTGATCTAATCGTTCCTTCTTTGTCTTTTTGAAGCTTTTGTTATGTAATATTGCTCAAGTGCCACGCTCAGCCAACCGGCTGCCACCGTTTCTAATTAAAGCTTAGAAAAAAGTCCACAACGAGTATATTAACATGTTTTTGCGGTCGGTCAAGCAGCGAACACACCATACGAATACTAATTCACTTGACCTTGAACAGAATCACGTTTCCTTTCGAAATTGGTTCGTGAATGCTATATTTTTAGAATAAAAGTAAAAAGAGCACAACCAAACAGAATAAAAGGGTTGGTCGGACGAATCGTCTCGGTTTTTTGTTAGCCGACCATCTTTTTCTACTTAGAATTTCGTAAGCGTCGAGTTAGATAAAGGTACGCTTATTCCGTGTCTTTATAACGATGCTGTCTAAAGTATTATTTTTTTCTGACAGTTTTCAAAATTGATGGAGACCGTTTGCGTAGGCGTCACACCGTTTGAATTTTGAATGATATTATTTTATTCTATTATAATAATTAGGTTTACGCTGTGAAGCTGCGGCAGTAATTTTTAAATGACTCTACAATAAATAGTACAACGTCAGTTGAACCTTACGCTGGTCATGTGCGAGTTGATAGATTTTATAGACTTTCGAGAACAGTATGGATAGTTCTCAACATTTATATAGTCTTTACGATTTTATCTTTAAAATGTAAAATAATAAAGTTGATTCAAGTTTAAGTTGTTAGTAATGCAACGCTTATTCAAACATGAATGCTATAAGTTTCCTGATGGAGAGTCTCCAGTTGTTTCGTGACGCGGCATTCTGTGGCTACGAATTTATATTCATAAATGTTTTTAACTTTCTGATTTATAGCAGGTATCCTGGCGGTACAAAGTAAATTTATGAGACAAAATATTTTCCATTTCGTTTGATCGCGTCAATCAACATGCAGATTTCCTGATTTTGATATCGAAAGAACATCAAAGTTATCGTTCTTCAAGCAAGCCCTATCTGGCCTAATATTGACATTGGTCATTTACACAAGGTATCTATTCCAGTTATCGTTGGTATTTACTTAAGATTCGTATGTAACATGATCGAGAGCTTATACCCATTTTGTTGCTTTTAATTTGTACCTAAAATGTTTTATTATCAGCTGCTGGTTTGCAAACCTATTTTTTGCATTTGTAGTCAGGCTGTCGTCTTGACTACGCCCTATATACCTGTATAAACAGTGATATGATATGAAAACGATATGTTAGTAAACTTTTCATTTCAAGTAATAATAATAAGTAGATAAGTAAGTACTGTGTGATATGCGAAGTACATTGAGATTTTCATTTTTTCAAGTCCTTTAACATTCTAAAGGTTGGCAATTTATTTAAGACCACGTGCATCAATGTCACATTCAATCATGTGTAGCCTCAATTTATAATGACGGACTACTTGGCACTGACATCTTACTCCTATTTTCTACGAAATCCAACGTATTCTGAATTTTCTAGAGTTAATGCTTATCTACACATCAGTTGGTCCGAAGTCCGATGAATTAATTGTAATATTGATATTATTAGAACGGTATCAATGAATCCATGTAACGTGTAGTACGCTGGACTCTACCGCGGTGTGCATTAGGGCGTCGTTTGCTCTAGTACAATGACATCGACAAAGCTGCTATTTTCGTAAGCCGCTGGAACACGGCCAGCTCAGCGGGGCATCGCGTAAATAAACGTACATGACAAACGCATGCTGCGCTCTCTTCGGGCCGATTTCGACAAATTTAGTAATGCCCTGTAGGAAGCTATCGGCACAAAATATGGCTCGACAGCGCTCGACACACGCTCTATCGCTGCAGTAATACGTGCGGCGAAGACAGCATCGCTTTACTACTACATACATATATTATAAAACCCCAATGTATCGTTTATTTCGAACCGTGTATTCTGTTCTCTATTATGTCGACAATGAGTCAAAACATGTAATACTTGAAAACGACACAATGTTTGCTTAAATGACCATAGGTTTTGTATGTGAATATTATTAGAAGCTATAAATCTCAACATTAATTACAATATTTTACGATACTACCACATTCAGAAATAATAATGTAGTTATTTTAAATAACCTACCCAACCTTGAGGGTTCAAAGCACATCCTGTCAGCGAGTTTTACGAGGTTTGCCTAAATAAACATTTTCACGAACACGTGTTTGGTCGCTAATGTTGGTGCGCGACCGCCGCCTCCGCCGCCGCGCCCGCCGCGCCGCTGCAGCCGACCAACCTCCTCCTTTGTCGTAAAAACTCTATTTATTGCCACACGAATATTGTTCTTTCATCCACTTACAAAACAATTTCGGAGGGAGAAACTATAAGTTACTTTACTACCTGCTGTGCTGTAAACGGCACCAAAGGTTTTTATTACACTTTTTTTGAAACGCTTTCTAAATATTGTTTCGTCTTTTCGATCCCCAAGGACTTAAGATAAGTCCTCTTTCCTTATCTTATTCCCGAAAGAGGCTGAGTCTAAGATAATATTTTAGACCCAATCTTGCATAAAAACGTTTTTCATTACGGCTGAGCGTTAGAATTGATATTTATCTAAGAAGTACCTTAAAGTTTTAATTAGGAAAGGGTTTCTGTGATTCGTTTTTTGCGCCTGAACGGAGTTTGTTTAGTGAGCTCGACGAACCTGTTCTCGAGGGTTTTGTTGCAATACTTGCTGATCGATTGTCTTAGAGCTCGTGGTGAGTGATGCGTTTGGTTCGTCAGCGTGACGGTGTAGGGTGCATCGTCCGCTCCTGACCCTGGCTGGCCCAATGCCACGATATATTCGCCGTAAACCGCGCACCGGCGCAGTGGCACCACGCCAACTCCTGGACCCTTCCGCATCGTTAGCAAATCATCATTCTGCGCAAACTGTTGAGACGGTTATTTTCAGGAACCGTTTAGTAGTTCCAGAAAATGCTTATTCACTGTACGTTTCAGCACTGAAGTTGTTTTTTGTTTGGTCTCACTGGTCGTCTAGGAAGTTGCGTTCCCAATTATAATAATGTAGCATGTGCTCATAATTAAGTAGTGGCGAATAATTTAATTGGTCCAGTTAGCTCGAGACACATGTAATCGTAAAGCTGCGAAACGAGAGGGACAGAAACATGTTATTGTACACAGTACTTACTTCCATAAATAGCTTCATTAAAATTTGGGTCGATAACATGTGTGATCGTTCTAGAATGAGTGGTAATATTATTAATTCCAGTTGGTTAGCAGTAATAGCATATAACTGTCACGGGCTAGTTATTGCGGCAGACGATTAACTGGACGTTATTGGCAGCCAGGAGTGTTGGCATTGGCATAGGTTCAGGACGTTCAACCCGCACATGTGATGTATGGGCGGTACCTACTCGTGAGATTGAAAGTGCAAGTGCATTGTCCGGTCTTGTAACTAGTGTCTAGCCATTATATTTAATAGCGTCGGCTACCAGGATAAAGCACGTCACACGTGAAGCGACATAAATATACAAGTTGTAATTAATGTTCTAAGCTATCATTTATGTATTTCTGCAGATGTGTTTTATGAGCAATCATTGTAAAGTAAATCGAGGAACGTAAACATTGGATATAGATCAAGAGTCAAGTTTTATCTCACTGAATATTGGATTTTATCCAATTTTTGGTTAAATCCCAAATGCCATTCAATGTCGTGAATGTTGCGATTTCCTTCCTTAACTTAATGAGGATCTCTAAGTGTTAAAATTATGTTTATTACAAAGGTGCCTTTTAACAATTCTTCTCAAATATTTCCTTGTATTGCGGTTAATATATAAAATGGCAGCTATTTCCATTTAGGTCAAAGGACTCACAGTAAATGTGTTAATTATGTTTTGTGAGTACTTAGACAAGGGATTATATCTCAATGTGTATATTTTTGCATTTCAAATCATTATCACGAAGCGGCTAACCAATAAACGGGCCACAGATATTGTATACAAAAATAGTCTTTCAAAAATAAATTCAGATCTTACGTATTTATGTTGTAACGAAATAATCTATAAACGTACATTTCTTGTGAAAGTTCATGCCCGTTCGAACATTAGTGAATTTCCACATAGTTTTTGGATATCGGCCAGTGCGTGATGATCGAAATACTCTGCCTTGAACTTGACATGGCTTTGTGACGTCATTCGAGCAGCCAGGTGACAGACGAACTTGGAACAGATTCGCAGACATGTCACTTCCCTCCAACAATTTTACCAACTTGTTATAGATAATTGACAGTAACAGTCGTACTGACGATAATAAATATGATGTCCCCCACATATGAGTAATTCTTGTGTAATATATTAAACAAGGAAAATAAAATTACTGAAGTTTCCTCTTACGAAATATGGCAAATTCATGAATATGTAAATAGTAAACGTAGAGAAAAGGCTATTATACTCGACGACGGTGGGTGGAAGTGGTCTTAATACGTAGTTGGGTAGAGAAAAGATAATATAATGGCTTATAAATATCGTAGCGTGTTGTTTGCGGAAATTCGTGGAACTGAAGCTCTACAATATTCTACTGCAGAAGCCAGTACATTTATAATACCAACTTATTACTAGGTTTTTTGTAGAAAATAATATTACTGAAATATATAATGCAAAATGGGTGGTGTTTCAAGCTCAAATTATTGGGTAAACGATAATAGAATATTGACTGAAATAATTTATGTTGCGGAAAATGTGTTTTCTAGTTGAGGAAGTATTTTGCACATATAAAACTTAAAACGGCTTCTAAAGAAGAAACAGTTTCTAAACATAACGAAAAATAACAAAATTTTCTTATGTATTAAAATGTTAACGCCCATAGCATTACATGAACATTTGTATAACGTCTGTGCTGGAATGTTTATAATTTATGTAAACGTGTTATAGTTGCTAAGAAACCGTAAATCATAACAATCTTGTTTATGCAATCAAAGTACAATTTAATTATAAATATATTTAGTTTCATAGAGTATTGGTATGACGGTATCGGCCTACAGCGTGGACGTGGACCGTTAAACACTTGCTTTATGTACTTTATTATCTAAATGTGCAAGCTCGGCCACTATGAGGTCGGAATAGATCGTGTTAACTAAACGTTTTTATTATTATAACCGTCACGTAATATGCATGGTGTAAGATAAAGCTGCGGTCCATATGTGCGCCTGCGACGTTCCCACGCCTCGCCCCGCACGCCCCTCACCCCCTCTCAATGTACACCATGTGTTTGCGGCCATTGTAATCTGAACCATCCCCTGTTAATAAAAATACAAGCGTCCTATTATCTAGCGGGATGATAGAGCTCAAGTAATGCTGGTTTAATTTTTACCTCCCGGGTTTCGTGTTGTATGTTCACGCCTAGGGTTTCAGGAGTGACGGTCCGACGCTAATTGATAGACGGGTAATTGATTAATGAAATATGAAAGTGACTGCGTAATGCATCCTGGGTACTTTGAACATCGCTGATATTGTGCATTACATTTTTTATGTAACGAAAACAAGGTATTTGCATACCGGACGTTGAAGTTATATACGTTTTTGGACTAAGAACTATATAGTAAATTAGTTGCGACTTTAATCAATCCGGAGTAGTTTGTCTGATATTTACTAGACTGAATCTGAAATATAGAGGGTAATAGGTACCTAAGATTTTGATAAATTTTGTAAGCTGGTAAACAAAATGGAGTATCATAAGTGTTACTCGTATACATTTGGCCGCGTAACCCTAAACTACATTTTGAAACATATTGTTCTATTAAAAATGTTTAAGAAACAAGTGACGTTTTGTTGATAGATTACATTTTTCGTCTGTTCTGTAAGCGATGATAATAAGATGATAATGGATCGTCGTAGGGACATATTATGAGACACACATTGTTAATCACGAAGGCTTATGCTCGTAAAGGAGCTTAGTACTGTTTGTTGGCACCAGATGGGGCTGTGGGACCGGCTTGATGTGCTCTTATTAGCAGCTGGATTTATACGTACAGACGTTTCGTATGCCTACTACAATACGTGTCTTAAGATTTGTTCAAGCATTTTTTAAGAGCAAATATGGAAATCTATGTATATGGTAATCATATTCAATATTTTTGTCTGACTTGAATCTACTCTACTTAAAAAGTAACACAAAAAATGTACTGAAAAAACTGAAGGATTTAGTTCAAGTAAGTACTTTAGTATTTATATACTTACGCAACACCTACATAGCACTTAGCTCTATACATACTAATTATGAATACTGAGTGGTGAACAAAAACTGGCATAAAACAATCGAAGCATGCATCCTCTAGCCACATCAGATTTACAGATGGCTAATGTGCTAAAATCTTGACGGACTTGTAGAGCTTCGTGCGATTAATATCTACACCTGCCGTGGTACTGCAATATGATACACGAAGAGATTATCGTACACATACAAACATACATGACATGTCTTTGCCATAGGGATAAGACTGTATGCTAGAATCCTTACTGCTTTGCATTTGGCCACAAGAAAATCTAAAGTCTAGAAGGAATATAATGGCAAAAGCGTTCAATTGTCCTTTACTAAATTATCTTTGCATACTTTAATACTATTATTACATGGTCTAATTATATAACACCCACTTCAGTAGGGCTTTTTTATTCGAAAAGCCACTTGGTCTCTGTTATCATAACACTCATAATTTAATTAGTCTTATCACTAATTTTTAAACGACGTTTTGACAGATTTATAGCTTTAACATCACAGCTCTATTCTCTGAATCCCACTTATAATTATCTAGGAGGACTTTTCAGAGAATTCTGTTATCTTTCATAGCAGTAAAGTGTCGACACTATATAATTATTATTCATAAACTCATATTAATTATCTTACCCCCGGTTCCTTAGGTACATTTAGCGGCAGTTTATCTATTCAACAGCGTTAAAACTTATACAAAAAAATTGCTTATTGAATAGATAAACTACCGCTAAATCTACTCAGAAATCGGGGGTTAGTAAAACAGCACATTGTTGTCTAACTGAATGTTACCGTATTGTGTAGCAGTTGAAAGTGCGGTGTCGGGCAAAAAACTCGGAGAGCAAACAAAGCATAATTTGTTTGGTTGAAGTGAGTGTGTAGGTGCGTCTCTGGCCGTCACATGCATGTGCAGTGGAGTGTGTCACCTGACCTAACCCAACCCTGCACTTGTGAGCTTGACTCCCGCCGGCACATAGTGATGGGAACATCCACTACTCAGATTTATCGACAAAATCACTGATTTGTAATGTCTCGAGGTACTACTTACTTAAATGCAAAGACTATAATTAGTCTTAGTTTAATCAGTTTACGTATGTAATTTAATTATTTAGCTACTTATAGATGAATATGTATTAGTACATGTTTGCAAAGACTGTTGTTTTATATTGCTATACGTACATCATAACGTGACGAAATCCGTTGATGACGTATTTCGCCATTTATGCGTAATTGCCGCATCTGTATTTCATCTTAAAACGTCGCAAGAATCTGATGTAATCTGTCGCTAGTTATGACCAATCATAGGATTAATATACCACAGTTTAGTCGTTTAGTATAAAAATAATTGAAATGGGTGTTTTTATATCTAATCGCTGATTGCAGTAATGCAATCGTGCGTCATTTGAATCATGACGATGTTATCATATAATTTGCATAATTATTTTACAAGAATACTTCAATTACATAACATAAACATATTAATAGAAATTGCAAAAGTCATTTATATATACTTGTTTATTTATCGTATAATACCGGCTTTGGTTGTTTTACTAAAAACAGTTCGGAACACGTATGTAATTGGGCTAACCTTAGCAAATGACCCAAAACATTTGTTGGATGAGCTTACTAACAGAATAGCTGTGAACATTTCGATACACTTGACGTGGATAAACCTCGAAGGTTCGAACACATCACTAAATTGTTTTGTTTTCAAAGTGAGTGGGGTTGACGGGTGGGTACAAAAAATAAAGCTTCGCTATGGTGACAACGGAAAAATTTCTACGACCCTTCACAAGAACGACTTTTGAAGATTTTTGTTATTGAATTTCTCACCCTTAAGCACCCGACCTGGAGGACTACTGCTAATGGGTCATAAATATGGCTGTGCGGTTCATAATAAATTTACACTTGACAACGTAAATTGCTTTTGCCATAATGTTTTAATGATATCTTTTGAAAATGCCATTTCTACATCCTATCTCGTCAATTCAGGTAGTTGGGATTTCTATAATATATTGTTCACGTAGTATACGCTGAGTTAAGAAAACAAAACAGCTTATTATGAAATAGAAACTTGACCCGGGAGACTTAATTAATGTTGAACGTACATATTTCTGCTTCCGAGAAATGCTAAAAGGTGTATTGTCAGATGTACTAGTGAATATTTGAAACAGTCTGACACGCTGGGTATTCGCCAAGCGTCTACCTGTTAAAAGATATTTTCTTATCTCCGAGTAACTTTTTCGTCGGTAACGACGTAAAAATATTGAATAAGAAAGTAAGTATTACATAAATGTTACGCGTGCAAAGACTACGTATTAATTTACTTGACTTTTTATTCTATTGCTTGTGTTTACTTATTGGTTGCGCTGCGTCGATTTGATTACATCGCTGTGTCTGTCTCGTCTCTACAAAATGTCACATCTATTAGATCCGTATTGGATTCTTGTTTCGTTTTATTGGCACAAATGTTGTATCTCATCAGTGCAAGAATGTCGTTTATAAAACGGCGCGTTGAAAGAATACCTAAAACATTGATGCTACTTTATTGTAACACGTGGTTTGTAACACAATCCCAAAAAACGTATTATAATTTTGCATTTAAACAGATACGTATCGGTTTAAAGGTAAAATAATTTGACTGTGCGAGTAAATATGAGTCCCTTTTGCGAAATGCGCTCACGTAAACACAGGCGGATCTCTTTGATTACATTCGTACGTGGTTTGGTTCTCCGTCCAAACGAAATGAGCCGTGTTAAGCGACGGAAAAGTATTTGGCAAGAACATTTCATCACGAGGAAATTGTGCCGACCGACAATTTCACATACACGTAACTTGTACTGGTTTGAGCTTACACGAGGATTAACGTCCATGTATGTACTTGTGATCGGTGTAAAATCCCACTTATTGCAAAATCGTACCTTACCTCTATCGTAATTGACCCTTGCTTTCCCACGCGTATCACTCTTGGGAAACAACGACAGTACCTAAACTATTGCAGAAATAAACAAGACTTCATTATGACAATCAAATTAAAGTGCTTAACATAATCCGCTGCAACTTACCTGGTTGTTGTTAGGTGTTGTTATTTAAAATTATAAGAATGCGTTAAAACCTTTTTATTTTCATAAGCTAAGCCTTACAAAATAACACGATACCAAAAACATAATTATTAAAGCTAAGAATTAATTTACATAAAATAAAGCACATTGCCACAATCGTAAACTTCCGATACTAATTTAAATTAAACTTTAGTTTTTCAATTATATCCGTATTATTCCATATCCGGTTACTGATGGCGATGACACCCGCATGACGCTGACACAAGAACACCCGTCGTATTTACTTACATAAATTATACATTTATGTGAATAAAATTAACGTTAATTAATTGTAATAGAAGATAATCGTGGGTAACGCTCGTCTAGTAGTCACTTAATTCAATTGTATCTTTATTGTTATAGAGATGAGTTTATTATGTAGGTAAACATTTTTAATTAGCGTCTCTGAGAAACGGTTATGTAAATTACAATTTGTTTACATCAAATGGTAGAAAGTTACCGATCATTACGGTAATTGTCGAAGCATAATATAGCAAGTACATTCAATATAGATTTAAATATCAATATGTTTATAAAAAAAGTTGAGAAACAAAATAAACATGGCCCGGTTTGTCGACTAATTATTTTAAGGTTAAAGGGACAAATATATAAAGCAAATAAAATGTAAGGAAAAATATTAATGAAAACCTTTTTAAACGGTATTTAGTTGAGGTTTCAAGTCCTTATTTTTTTGCGGTCGCGTTACGTTCCGCCATAAAAAGACCCGTAGTAACATATTCCTTGAAGTAAAACATACGTACCTAACTACTTAAGTTACTACAGGGACCGATATAAGATATAGAGATCGCTGTGGGCACCTTTTTGCGATGTGAATGTAAATAAAAAATGTGACTTGGTACTAACACTGTATATTTATTTTGGTACAGTTTGAAAGTAATCCTAAACAAACTAACACTTTTAAACTACACGCAAATATTACTTTTTAAACCAAAATGTATGTGTCCTTTACTTATCCATCAATGATGTGTCCAATCTAAACATTCATATTTGCTACATCTTTCTGCTTGCAACATTGTTAGCGTTGAAAGATCGGGTGTTCTGTGAAATAATTTTGAAAATAATTTTGTAAGACCAAATCAACCGAGGAAGCAAGAGTTTTGCTGTTTATTATATACGGTTGAAAGTTGTAAGACATGTAGAATTTCTTCTCATTTCCGTAATTGATCGTTTATCATCAAGCAAAGGTTTCGACCGATTTTCTCTTACCTTTATTCGTACACGCAATAAATTTGCATAGTTTATATTTATAGTAACGTAAATGTAAAAACCTATGTAAATATTGTTCTAAGACGGTTAAGTAACGCGAAGGTTGCTAAAAGTTCAAAGTTATGTCGCCATTCAACGTCCACTTTACGGTTTGATTTTATCTAATGCGTGTTGTAATGTCGCTTCTAAACTAGGACCGCTCGTCATTGTACTTATTACTTGGTACTTGGGACCAATTAGTCTTGCTGTAGTTCTAACTAGGACTTAGATGTGAAATATCTACGATCTTTTATGGATAAAGAATGAAGTTAATTCTAAGCTTTTTTAAAATGAATAACTAACTCTATTTTGGTTTTCTTTCAGATATTTTTTTTCGATGTTGTGCACGAAATAATAATGTATAAATATATTTTTGTATTCTTGCGATATCATCGTGATTTCGTAGATGACATATCTCTCCTTTGTTACATTTTCACGGAAGTTTAATCAGCAGTTGAGCCTTGAATCTAAAAGAGTTTTCGTCGGTCGATTCACGTGAAACCGTCACATGTGGATGTAGTTTAGTTGTTTTTTGTTACTGATTCTGAATTTTACGTCAGAAAATCATATTTTTCGGACAAACCTTAACTTCACAAGTCCGTATAAGCGGTCGTTTATAGTTTATTTCTTTAGAAGTTTGAAGATTAGGTACATCAGCTATCAAATAGACGAATACAACAACTTAAATGAGTCGTATAAGTACACAAAATACGTACGAGAAATACACAATTAATTATTTTGAAAAACACACGTTTGCCTACTAGTAGCTGAAGCCATGGCGGGGGCCAGTGTATAACGACGACCGATATTGATTGTTTGAATAATTGAACACGTAGAATGTGCGCGAAACTCTCTTCACCCGCGTTAGTTCTTAGAATTACTTCATCAAATATTAAATACATTTATTTAAGCTGTATGCTTAATTAAAACCTTCGTAAGGCTCAAACTGGAGCTTAAAAAGGCAAAAATACACTGATAGGCTTATTTATCGAATGAAAGTATTGGATTGAGCTATCTGATAAACATATTAAAAATTCATGGTATACAACCTTTGGGGTAGATCCGAATATTGTAAGATACATCTATTGTAGTTTACTGACCACAATATTTGCCGTCTAGCCAGCTAAGATATATATTATGCACAACCACTTAGCTCAACATAGGGATCCAATTCGGTACCACATTTTCAGATCGTGCATTGTCTCTACATAATATAAAACATACATACTATCACGCCTGTTATACCCTATGGCGCATGGCGAAGGTATATGAAATACACCCATGTTCGCCATTATCAATATTAGTCCCATGCGATAGGGGGCGAGCCTATTGTCCTTCTACCGTGCACGTTACCAAACTTCAGGCTACTGTTGAGAAATATATTCTTAGCATAGTATAATACTTATAAATAAATATATATTTATGACCACTGTCATTGTTTATCTGGTTTATAAGTAAACAGGCAGTGGTTTTATATTAGTAATATTAATGTAAATGTTTAATAGCTAACTAGCAATAAATATAAATAACGATGCAGTTATAACTTGTATGTTAATATGTTCAGATGACGTAGTATGATTTCCAAGAGGTGTACAATGCACTTTTATAGTATGCCAGCCGCGTGGAGCACACCACACTAGTGATGCACTCTGTAGCTCGATTCTTTACTACTATCGACTTTCGGATTCTGTACAACTATCGAGTATCGGCTACCGACTAGCTATCGAGAAATTTTGTATGAAAATCTGATCAGCGCCTCTGACATGTGTCGTAGGAAACATTTTGGCAGTACATTCTAAATGTCAAAATTTCGATAGCTAGCCGGTTGTCGGTAGTCGATAGTGGTAGAGAATCGAGGTACTGTTCGGTAAATGTATTTATCGATATCTTACTAATTCACGCCAATTTAGTAGTAAAGTGCTTCGTAGCGTACTCGTAACTTCCACCGTTGCATCGTTCGGTAAACGCTTAGTAGGTTAAGTAATCTATGATGCGATAAGTCGTAAGATGAGTTGTGAATACCTATCGTTGTTAATAATTGTGTATCTTTTACAATAGACGGTTTTGCAGGATTCTGATTTCACATTAATATTTCTTAAAAAATGGTTGATTAGAAAAATACTTAACAAATCATTTGTTGCTGTACACTTCTCTTCAGATTGAGTCGCCATAATAATTTTCTGCTATATAGTCTTATAAAACTCTTTCATAAATCATCGATAATAACAATATAACAAGCATGTTATTGTTACATCTCTACCGTCAACCGCAACTTGTAAGGCTGGTCACGCACTTCCCTAAACGCGTCCCGTCGCATTGTCCTCCAGACGGTACAGAACTTATACGTATACCTTGTGTTTTTAAAAACCTATTCAAAAACAACCATAAAAATTTTAAAGGCATAACCAAGGGCGATATGTATAAGTAGACAGTTTCTGAATAGGGTACCTTAGAATTCTCGGGACGTGCTGTTCATATTTTACTTCTAATTAAATTTTTAGTGTCTCTAAAAGGTTATGAACCAGGTAATGGTGCAGACGTAATTTGTATTGATTCATATGCATAAATGTTACCACATATAATAAATGAAGATCGCAATTATGCACAAGTAACGGGGGCTAGTACTGCGCTAAAAGCATTAAGTGGCCGTTTCCGGGAGATGCTGCGACTTGGGTGGGAACAATCTGACTCACTACGTACATTAGTTAACTTACTACTCAACTTAAGAAAATAAATTCTGCAAACTTTTAATATGCATAATTTTTCACTTGCAACCACGACACATCTTAAAGATTGTGAATATTTCATCGCGTCTTGTAGGATATTCACTATTCACAACGGACAAGTAATTAGGGATGTACATATATTTTCAAAGGAATATTTAAATGCTAAGGCGAACCGAAGGGTACGGCCATTGTTTGAGAGACTATGTTTGATTTGTATTGAACCTGCGTCTTCAAATATCCGTCCTTGAGTGACTCTACCAGCTCTACCTAGAATTTATTTTATTATCTGCTAATGTACTTTACTTAGATTTGCCTTATTATTTATTTCTTGTTACGTGACCAGTTTTATTAGTAATATTTTATAGCGTAAATTTATGAGTAGCTAGCTTGAAGTGAAATAGATTTTCTGGCTAGGGGCTGCTTGATAACTCGTTCTTGCCTCAGGAGGCGTAATAGATTAATATCAGCTTACGTATAATCTTACGAGTAGAATGTAGGTTAACCTAATGTTAAATCCCATGTTAAATATCCGTTAAATTCACTGTTCTTCGCCGAGTTTAATATGTATAGTAAAATGTCAAGGCGCTATATTCGTCGTTTCACTGTAATTCTGCAGTTATGAGGTCGAGAACCTTAATGATCGAATATATCACATGTTAGACGAGATGTAGGAAACAGTAACGAAGCCACGAATACGCAGGAAGGTTATTCGACCTCGTACCTATGTATCCGTATAGGAAGCTAGTGTATTTAGTTCCTACATTTTATTGTTCTCTGTCCTGTGCATAATGCGTACGAAATTGAGATGATGACAAACATTTAAAACACAACGTAAACAATGTCGTTATTTGTACATACAGAGTACGCACACGGATTTGATGTGCACACACTAAATTAACTCTTATTTATATTTGTGCGAATTGTTTACATTTATTGAACACACATTTTATGCTCACCAAATTGCGGGCTCAAAATCATTGTTATTATTGTGAATATGTATTAATGTTGTATGTTAATGTGTATGCTGAATATATCTATTTTTAAACCAATTAGAATGTTACATGCAAATTTATTTCCCATTATCTCCGAGTCTCAACAGATTATTTTAGAATTGCTGATGTTCGGATGCACAAAACTTGTTCAAGCAATTCTAGTTAAGCATATCTATTTTTTACACACAGAAGCCTTAGGCGGTATTCAAACCAGGGAGGGCCTAAAAACTGGTCGTGCGGCTCGCGGCACTCTTTGATAATGCCGGAGAATGTGAGCTCGCTCGAAAAGCGCCAGTTCCATTTAGTTAATCAGTTTTGCAGCAGTTTTATTTTTATATTGTTTTGATACTTAATTATGTTTGCGTAAACAAAGTCTAAAGCTCTACAAAGCAACTATCTAAAACAAGTCTACGTAACTAGCGTTAATTGATCTCTAAAAGACAATGCGCCTACTACAGCATACTATGTCCATTGTCCGTGTCTGTTTATTACAAGGTGGTTCACTGCTAAATTATATCCTATTTGAGTTATTTTGTCCAAGTCCGGCATTATCAGATCAACTGAAATAGCTGCGACGTGCCAAATTTTCGCAAGAAACAAAGAGTCGTCTGTTTCGCGTTCCCTCCTCTGAATTTAATTGGTGCCGCGACCGACAAATACCAAGAACTTTGTACATTTATAGAAACAAACTTATATAGAGCGCCTCTATAATATGGGTATTATGTTCAACTAAATTTTGGTATGTGGAGGCTGCACAATCTACACACATTATGCTTTCAAATATTTTTTTATAATTGCACAACATAATGAAATGCACATAATTATAGTGTCTTAATTTGACCGTTGACATTTATCTCATCACAACAAAAAATGTATATTGCGCGTGTTTCTCAGAAGTGGACTCGTAATAAATTCATAGTTTCATTGCAGTGCGGAAACTAGCAACTGAATTTGAGTCGTTATAATTTATGTATTAGCGTCGCATTGTTCCTTCCTCATTCTAGCACATGCTAAGTAGTGTAAGAGGATTGTACGAGTCGGGTTGAACTCACGCGTGCGACACAAAGGGGCCTTGTTCGTGAACCACCGAAGGCCGTCCAGCTCTGCGACAACGAGTTTCCTACATGCACTAGCAATGTACTCGCACTTACGTTTTGAGAAGTTCATGGCTACTTTTATTTTTAAATGAGATAAACTCGGATCACGAAGGTCAAGGACTTTATTTTTGGCGGATGCCGCGCTCTGTTGTTGCCAACGACCTGCTTTTAAAGCTTTCAGTTGTTTATCTTTCTCCGAGAGATGTTTCTGTGATGGTATTAATGGATTTATACTACGTAGTAAACAGCGTACAAAAACAAACGCCATTAATAAACGTTTAATCAGTTTTGGACTCGTTTGCAGATCTAGTTCAGTCGGATCAAGGTGCAGATAGCGTTGTAATTACTCATATGCCTGTATTTGACAAAATTGTCTAGCAACAAGACTAGTTTTCATTGAAGTCCGTTCGTGTCCAAATAATTAACGTGAGTAATTGGCCGTCGTTGTGTGTACATATAAAGTATCCTATGCCGTGTTTATCTTCGGCATTTTCCTATGGCAGTCTCTTAGTATGTAGGCATGGCAGTTTTTTAAGATAGCATAAGGTATTCACCGTAGCGAACGAATTAGCATTTCGTTCGCGATTCGCCGGCGGCGAGCCGACTGTCCTTGGAATAAGGATGTGGCAAATGGGTGTCTTATCTGACCGTTTGAACTGTCAGTAGGCTTGAAATATAAATAGAAGTCACAGACGGCTTCAGTCTCATAATGAAGTGTTTTCGAATGTGTTTAGCGTTAGTGGTCTTTGTTCCTGTTCATTGTTATATAAGGAGGCTCGGGTTTATTCAGTTCGTGGTTATTGATTAGATCGAGGACGTGAGATGAGTGTGGGTAACGGCTGCTCCTCCATTAATTTTCATGCGGCCGGCGAGCGCCGACTAAGTACACAAATATTTTCAAAATCATGTATGCGAATGATATCGTCAAAGCGGAATTGAGTTGTCCAGTACGCAAATGACTATAACTTAGTTGCAAACAGGTACCGATTCACGGTTCACCATAGATAAACGTGGTTGAATGCAAATCATCGATATTACGATTTCCTGTTAAATGCGCAGGCAATACGATCGACAATTTACTATGGAGTGTTGGTAGTTAAACTAGCTGCCGTGATGGCTGACGGCGGGTAATATTAGCGAATTATTAAACAACGGCTAAGGTTTCCCCTTGTGAGATTCTGGAATGCAGTCTGTGTTGATAAATAAAGCTATACAATCTATATATGCACTCGTATTTGCATGTGTTTGCCTTTCAGTTGCACATCAATACAGACGCTCCCTCGACACGGAGAGCGGATGTGTGAACATGAAGCTTTTTCAATAACTCTTGGTTGGACTTACAATTTTGTACATCACTTAACATCGTTGTAGTTGTTTTTTATTTTACCAGAAATAGCAGTTTTTGAACTGAAGTTTATATTATCGCATTACAAGGGATTTGGAATCGTGTTACAGCCAGGATACTAGGTTGTGGAGGTAAGATAGGCAGTCGCTCTATGTAAAATACTGGTATTCAGCTGTATCCAGTGAAACTGGAAGCTGACTCCGACATAGTTGGAAGAAAGGCTAGGCTGATGATCAACTTATTCATGTTAGGTGTTCACAGACATCCATTTTTATGAATTAGCGAAGTAAATATCATTTTTTATCATCCTGTTGTAATTGGAGATTCTAAGGTAGATATAGAGTACTAGTATATCAATGTATAGTGACGATGCCAACTCTCTGGGCACGTCTCCAGTCGATAACGATGTATAAAAACACGCCTACGTCAGTTGCGCATATTTTGTGTTCTTTTTTAATCATTGGAATTGTAAACAATGCTACCTACATATTTAGTTGTAAACAGAATAGTTATTCTTAACTCTTTATTCAAGTTCCTCTTGTAATATATAATTCAACGATATAAATAGATACCTTAATGTATAAACAGCCAATTACAATTTACATAATTTTGTAGGATTATTGTTAATGGGGTCTAGTTTCGTATTTCCCGTGTTGATGCCATAACTATGACACTCTTCAGGCACTTTATGTACAGTTTATTATTACATCGCCAACGTTTCTGCGGTTAATAAACGTAAGCTTATTTTAGCAGTTAATGCACACTCAGTTTTAAGGTAAATTCACTTTATGGTGGAATAAAATCGTAAGTATTGAGCTATAAAACGGCATAATATCTTTAATGGGGGAGAGATGTTATTGAATTCTGAAGTACAAAAAAAGAAAACACAATGAGAGAAGTAAAAACATCCTCTTGTTTACGAGACATTACCTGAATTAATATTTTTAGAATGAAAATTTTGTTTCGGAGAGTTCAACGCACTGATCAAGTTTGCGGCATAATTGCGGCGTGGCAAGCCATTTACCAGAAATATCTGATAAATATTTGTGTACGTCACAAGTGCAGACCTTCTGTGAATAAAAATATGATGTTTAGTGATGGTATGTGTACGACTGTAGGTAGTATATGACGGCACACGAGAGTGTGACTAGTTTTTACGTCTCCCAGGCGCTAATGCATTCTAGTGTTGACATCTGTTCATAATAAAATAACAAAACTGCGTCCGCGCAGCCCATTACGCTTACAGACGTTTTGTTGAGACGCTTAGCGAACACGACCGTATTTAATTATATGAGAAGTATATCGCAAAAAATAATGTTATGTAGTTATATTTTCAAGCTGTCAGTTACTTCTGAGGTTTTTAAAGAGCAATTCCAAAGTATGTTATTAGATCCTTTTTTTTGTTGAGGAAAATCATTGGATTCAGTCACGTCACATAAAATTAATGTTCGAATCTTTAAGTCTAATCTATCACGGAATCATTATTCGAGCATTACCCAATACATTTTGGTGTATGATGAAAAAACTTGCAAAAATCTAAAGTACCTATATAAAGGAACTACAAGTCAAATTGCAGTACTAGGTACCCAGCACTTTAAACAGGCCCAACATGACATTTAACATTCCTAGGAATTAAGCATACCTACTAAAGAGAAAGAAAAATACCGGAGATATTCCTATTGTACAACTTTGTTGCAATGTTTATTCAATAAGATCTCGGGTATTAAATATTACCAGTCGCTTAACAAAAAGTTGCTGTCTGAACAAGACCCTAAATGATTATAGGTACATTAAAATCACGTACATATAAAATGGCGCACCTTTAACTTAAACCTCTACTAAGAAGGTTGAATTCCAGATTATTTACGATCTATCCATTACTTGGCGTTAGACGAGTCATGTTCAAAACGGTTTAGTGTCACATAAAACAAGAATACCATGTAACCCGAGATTGAATAAGATCTATGAGGTATACGTCGTCCTTAGTAGTTAAGAACATGGACAAGTTGCACAAGAATTGACTCCATTACACAACACATTGAGTGGAAGACAACGCGCTAATAGCCCATCTTTCCCAACTAACCCATATAAGGATCCGTCGAAATCTGAGATATTATACGTTTTATGGTGTTGTAAACCGATATTAATATTAATGTCTACGTGTTTCTACAACACCAGCGAGTTAAGTATGCAACAAACCGGTTGCAGTATTATGGGGATTTTATATTTTAACTTGTTTTGATATAAATTTTATTACACGCCATTTAATCGAATGGTATGTGATGACGTCACGGTATATGCTAATCTTGGTGACGCAGGACTGACGTGTTCTCAAATTACTCTAGTTTGTGATAATGAGGTAGTTATTAATGATTATAGATATATAAGGCGGAACATCGGCCGGCCTCGTCGGGAGCGGCGTCTCAGGAAGCTTGCCACTTCCGAGCGGAAGACGGTGCAGACGGAAGACTTGCGTCACTTCCGATCGACCTCAACATGCCACCTTATGTGTTGGGACCACAGGGAACACTAAATGTACTACACCTAGAATTTTCCGCATTCACTTACATACGGGCACATAATTCTTTTGTTGTATAAACTGCCTACTTATCTATGGATTGGTGTCTCTTTCGGTGTGTGAGTACTTTGAATATAGAATTAGACCGAATGATATAATCTCCATCGATACACAGGATATATTTATTACACAGGATAAGTTTACTAAGGCATTACAAAATTATTTATAGTCTAGTTCAACCCCGTTAACTTTTCTGGTAAAGCAAGTGAAATATAAGGCAGTCTAGGCGTTTCAAGGAAAAATACCGTCGGATGCAAATAGTTTGGTAACTAACTTGCGGTTATTAGGTGTCCACTCGAGAACCTGCGCTTTATAAACACACTTTACGTTCTAAGACAAACAATTAAGTTAGTTGAAATATCCATTGCTGTATCTGTGGAATGATAAGTTTGTGGACGTTACAGTAAAGTAGCAATGTATGTCGTTGTTAAAGTTGCAGTCGAGTTTGTTGTTAAAGTAAAGGATGAATTGGTATCGGGTGTTAAGTGACGTGGTATAGGCGGGCGTTGCGTGGGCCTGCAGAACGAGTGCGACCGGTCCCCAGGTGTCAGCTCCGGACACAGGCTCGAACTCCGCAACATATTAAAGTCTTGTTTAAGTGAGAGCATGCACCTCAGTTTTTCATTGACTTAAGATAATTAATTTAAGTATTGCTGATATCAATTGACTGTATTTTTTTAAACACGTTAAAAAGTATAGGTGCATATCATATTGAAATTGTGGAATGTGTTTTTTGGTACAAACAAGGAACAACAATTGTCGTGATTTTCTTCTACTTACAAATAGATATAAAGGCATATTCCGACCAAGGGTAGGCTAGAAAGTTCCAACAGGAAATTGAACTGTTGCAAAATCAGGATATTGCTTAGTTATTTATTTGTATTGAAGGGATATTGCAATACTCTTATGTGCTTGTTAAAACTTCAACACAATTGCCACCGACAATTATTTGTCATTTGATTATTGATATTTGTAATTGTATGAAAAATACGTAAACTAATATTATAAATGTAAAAGTTTGCATGTTTTAATAGATGTTTGATACTTACACGAATACTTTATAATCTGCATTAACATGATTCTTTTCGTTCCCGGGAAATCTTTTCACGACCACGAAGCCGCGAGCGAATACTAGTTTATTCTTATATTCTTAAAATCAAATGTAACATTGTTCCCAAAAACAAGATGTTAATAAAATAAAAGTTGTATCACCTCACCGTAGCTACTGACTTATTACAATAAATAATACATAGTATCGATGAAGTAAATGTAATAATACAGTCAAAGAATTCGTTTTTAAGAAGCCTGGCTGCCAGACTCGTTTGTTGGTAAAAAGACTAAATAAGAATCTCTATTCTCGATACGTGCTTCAAACAAGTTAATGTTAATTAGTTGAATAATACTTACGAGACTCGGACAGATAAAAACTACAAAATACGAAAGCTTATTATAACTAATGAATTCTAAAAAAACGTACGTGTGAACGATATAATCACTGCTATTTGTATACTTATCACGTCAATGAGGGAGCTTCATCAGAAAACCTACATGCAACCTTAATTGCATCTTTGAATGTTTAGAAACTGTTTTATTAAGTCCCGCATTAAGGAAAACCTGCTATTGCCAGCTGTTCTCATAGAAATCTTAAAACTGGCAACTGTTGGTTTTCTCTGTAGTAGGTATTCTAGTATCTTTACTCAAACAGAATTTCGAATTTATTTAGTACCTAAATTTTAAAGCAGTCAAAAGTTTGATTCTTTTTCAAATAACAAAACTAATTACATTCATCTGCTATCCATTACTACAGATTAACGACAATAAATTCAAATAATAGCTCAAGTTGTAACGACCTAAGTCCAGTCCTGTGCATCTAACAATCTAAGGGGAGTCGCTAAGCTGAGAAGTCAATACGGTTGTTTGCGTAAACATTCTCTGCATCAGCTGAGTAACTCGGTACATACAAGTATGCGTACATTTACTTGCGACTCTCGCTCGTAGCTAGCTGCGCTCACAAGTCTGTAAACGACTACTAGGTAAAGTAACTTTAGCGCGGTCATTTTTTAGATGGGTAGCCGCATAGTCGTATTAAGTTTTAAGTATCTGTGCGTCTCCTGGCTTCGTAAGGCATGCAAAAATCGATCCTGATTGTTGTCAATTAAGATTACAGTCGTTAAACCTTTGGGCGGCTTGAACTCTAACACTAGGCTGTCTACTAACCATATGATGTGTGAAAGAACTGACGAATATCTACATGTAAGACATGTATGTATTACAGGTGCAATGTGTTTGTAATCTGTCACTCTTTACCTTTGTACGAGAGTTGTGAGATTGCGAAACTAAGATGAATGCTGGCTACAATGTAAAGGAGTGATGACTGTTGATTACAGTCGACGTTTTATACGTGTTTCGAATTTATATTCGTGGATCTGCATTTCGTGAAGATCTTTGCATCCTGAATTTGAATGTAAGGCAGTTTGCGGAATCATTAAGTGTTGGTAGATAAAATTAGTACATACATTTTTAACAAGTCGAAGAGCCGATAAAGTTTTATTATCTCGTTCGCTTTTTATTTTTAGGGTACGTCAAATTGGTGGGCCCTAATCTTGTCAGATTAAAATACTCTAATTAAAAATAGAGACTAATAAAATATGTATAAATAACAGCTTTTAGGCTCCTATGGCCCGGCAAAGTTCAACATGCTCCGAATAAGTGTCTAAATATTAACTTGGCAAATGAAATATTAATAGATTATTTCAGATCGGATCGGATAGGCTATTCGACTCTTATACATAAGTTATGAAACTTGCCCTTAGACTTTTAAGAGAGCATATTCCTAATTAGCGTTAACAAAGTCTAAACTACCTACATTTATATTAATATACTTCTATGTCTTATAGTCTAGGCTGCTTTATCTAGTTTTCTTTACGTAATAGAAATTGCAAAAGGTTTCCGTAACTAGAAAGCAGTAATAATCTGGTTTGTATGCACTAGTTTATTTCTGTTAAATTTAATTATTAGTTGCATGACTGTTACGTGTACTATTCAATATAATTCAATTGACTATCTTTTAACTAATAAATACATCAAGTAAGTTTAAGCATTTTTATGTTAGACTATAGGACGTTTTCAATTGACAAGTCATAAAAACAAATTCGATGGATTCTTTTCGCCACTTTGCTTGTCAAATTCTTCATTAAAGTAAAATTCTATTCAGTTAAATATATACCTCTACACTGTACATGCTATCCTTATCCATGGGAACCTATTTTGTACGATTTATGTACAAGCAGAGCCCTCAAACTGCCACCAATGCATACTGGATATCACTTGTATCAGAGCAGGCCCATTATTAACACAGCCCTAGTGTTTTCTCAGAATATTTTTATTGCAATAAAAGATAAAAGATATTCCTCCACCATAAAGGAAGGATTCTACAACCGACCAGCGATATAAAAGGTCAAGGATGAAGTAAAGTTCAGTCACTTAGTACAAAACATTTGCAAAGGGTATTAATCATTGTGAATCAACTAGTAGTGGGAAGATTATTAAGAGACTAGCTGACCCGCGCAACTTCGCTTGCGTCACATAAGAGGTTGAGTCAAAATTTTCCCTGTTTTTGTAACATTTTTTATTGCTTCTCCGCTCCTATAGGTCGCAGCGTGATGATATATAGCCTATAGCCTTCCTCGATAAATGGACTATCTAACACTGAAATCTATCTTTCAAATCGGACCAGTAGTTCCTGAGATTAGCGCGTTCAAACAAACAAACAAACTCTTCAGCTTTATAATATTAGTATAGATGTGACGCATTTTTAACACGTTTTGTGAACCATCTGATGACGGATACAAGACGCTAGACAGTTTTTATTCGATTCCGGGAATTATGTATTTTACAAGATAATCACTAGTAAATAAAATAAACCGATACAATCTAGTAGGTCAATATTTTTTACCTAAAAAAATGTTCGTATTAAAGATCTGACGGTTGACAATTTCATTTATCTTGATTGATATTTATATGAAGTTATTTCGCAGATTATTAATCAAATCAAAATTATTCGTTATTTTACACTGCTGGACTGGACCCCTTATAAGTGCATGTCACAATGATACTTAATTAAAGTCACACTTTTTAAACACTTTTGAATAATTCTCATTTTCAATCATCTTTACAATAAGGCCCATATTGCGAGCCTAAAGCTTTTTTAAACAATACATTTAAAGAGGTTAAATGTTAAGTAAACGTCAAGCTACAAAAATATTAGGCAACAGTAATAAAATATGCATAATTGTAACTAAACTTAAACAAAAGGTTGCCGAGTTAGAGTTCATAGAGACGATAATGAAAGTTATTTATGGCAGCCAATTTGTTCTGGTTTTGTTTCGCAAATCTTTATCTTTGTTGTTCTTTCATATATCACTTTTGAATGAGTGTAAACAGTTAGAAATGTATTCGATATCGATGCTCCTAATGTATTATCTAAGTGGCATAACTGCTATCTGTGTAAATGCTTAATCTGTTCCGTTTTTGATAACACAAGGCAATCGACACAATTTCAACTACAACTGTGCAATATAATTGATATGTTCGTGTAATTTTATTGCGCAGAAGACAGGATGTGTACAGTAAAGCTTACTGAACGGTAGATAGTAAAAGTTATGCATAACGTCGGCCCGTCGGGATATAATCATAGTGAACGTGGCTTATCGCTCCTCCTAACTATCTATGGTAAACTGTTCCTCAACGTCAAGTTCTATTCTTCATATTTTTTTGTGACTCGCTTGCGGTTTGAATATTCAACGCGTGGGTGTGCGGCCTGCTTGTAAAATAAAATAAAAATATTACTTTTTATACACACAGTTGAATCGTGAATACGATTAATTACGTATTCGTTTAATGATACACTGGGTTATTACGTGTGATCATATGTTAATGTAAGTTATTCTAGAATAAGGCTGCGAATTTCGTATGCAAAGCGAGCACGGCATAGGCTCTGCTTTTCAATTCTCACCGTGGTTTTCAAATTGTTGCATGTCCAATGCGTGTTTGTTATACATGAAAGTAATTGCAGTTCAAATAAATCACCGATATGTAGTTAGTTACTGCGATATTGTTATTCCAGTAGGTTCGGGGGATTTAGTTTTCCGATCACGTAGTTAACCACGATAAATCAGTAAGAGGTATGGCCATAGTTTTGTAAGGTGATACCACATGTTGTACACAGTGTTACCGGTGATGTAATACTTAGCATATGCTGTAATACCGACAATGTCAAGGTCTTCAAATTTCACTTGTCAACATGTAGACAACCGCTATGTAACGCAACAAGCCCTACGACTGTACTAACAAAACATTGGAAATAGAAACACGTTAATTTATTTAACATAGCGCTATTCTTTACTTTGACAAAGTCACCATTTTATGGAAACAATCTAAAATGGAATTGTTAATATCAAAGTCTATTACAGTCATATGTATCTAGAAAATAAGTGCTGTAGACTAAATGGTTACATGATAATAGTCGTACTAAAACTCGCTAATCAATGGCAAGTGAGTGTGTCGGAGCCCAGTATAAAATATTCTTGGCTTGACAACAAAGAACTGTAATGAGCGAAATATCATAATAGCTATGGAAATAAACCCATTTTTAAATATTGTTACACATGGCTAACACATGTATTCCCGTTTAACCTTTTTCGCTAATAAATTAGAAATAATAATCACAAACAGAAGACTAGTGGAAGAACATTGAATAAATTATTTGAAACAATTGTGCTATTTTAAGTATTTTTTATTAACGCTGATAAAAAAGCTATCTACATGTAACTAACACTATAAATTAAATAATTATTACTTTCTGTAAATGTCAAAGAAAACATCGTGATGAGACACTGCATGGTTGCAGTTTTTTAACACAATTCTTGAGGATGCGAAATCTCCAACCCATCCTTGGCCAGCGTGGTGGACTCAAGACGTAACCGCTCTTTCGGGTGTAGCTAGGGAATGCAATCCCGACTCGAGATCGTCAACTCGAGATCCCTCGCAATCAGAAACATCAATCCCGCGGGATCCCGAGATTTTCGGGATCCCGTCTAGTTAGTAAAAATAATACAATTCGAACGGCTTGTTAAATGTAATATGTGTGTGATAGTGTGGTGAATGCAATAAATTATTATTTGAAAGAAAATAAAAGCCTTTATTTTTGAATATTACTAACAACGTAACATAATTAACAGGTGTAATAACATGAACATAATCAAAAAAGTAGGTGTAGCTCCAGGAGATCAAAATAAAAAGTAATCACATGGCATTTTGAAAGTAGCCTCTTAAAATACAAAGTGTATCTGTTACTGTAAAAGCCCGACCGGTGGTAAATCCTAAGATTTTCCGGTATAACCTAAGATTTACCAACTCGCAATGGTAAAAGCTCGAACAATACTTTTATTTCGAACTTTTACCCATATTCACTTGATGATGTCGAGATGTCGCCGGAGCCCCGCTTCGCGGGGCTCCTCCTAGTGGGTGGTTAAAAAAGAATAACCACGAAGGCTAAGGTGGGACCTTAGCCTTAGCCTTCTAACCTAACCTACCCATGTCGCTTTGCCCAAAACTCCTCCTTTATAACTATGTCACAGTATATAATTATACCGTGAAATAGTTATAAACATAGTTATGAAGGAGGATTTTTTTATATATCGTAACATAGTTTTTAAACTCTGGCTTGTTCGGACTTTTACCATTGAGAGTTGGTAAATCTTTACCGGAAAATCTTAGGATTTACCACAGTTCGGGCTTTTACAGTAACATATCAATAGTACGAGCTTCTAATCGGCATCTTAAGTCTATTGCAATGTAGCCAGCTGCTGAAAATGCCCTCTCCGACAATCCCGAACGGGATCTCGTCATATTATGCTTCGGGATTGATCCCGAAAAAATACACGGGATCTCGCGAGATCGGGATCCCGCGAGATCGGGATTGCATTCACTAGGTGTAGTAGTGGGTAAGTAATGAGTAAAAAACCTCGTCACATTTGTAAAGGTGACTTTCCTTTATTTACTTTTTACTTTATGGCATAGTCAAGTTAGGTAATAAAGTCGCCAATACTTCCTCTATGGCTAAAATGTACTTTCAAAGAGCAAGGTCATTATGACACTTGAATTTTTGTTTCAACTAAATAAGATAAATAGTATTCAGGAAATATATAAGGAAACGAGGAAGTGCAATAGTTTTGATCGCTTGCAATACCTGATTCTATTATGCTAAGGAAAATCACTTCATTGAATATTTATAAGGATCTGATTACGTGGTAATGAATAAAGGTTTTCTTATCCTTATATACTTATTAACAAACTGAGATACTTGCTCTACATTCCTTTAGAAGTTATAATAAATAATTGATCATATTTTATTAATAGCTTCAACTTTTGTTCCGTTGATTAAGTAACAAAGTATATGCAAAATTATCAATAGTGACATTATAAAACATCAAACATTAAACGTTAAAATCATTAGTCCTAACAACTTCAACGATCAATATTAATTACGGTAATTTATCTTCAATACATTTTGTGTCATATTATTCTAGTTAAAACGTATTTACCACAATCACATCAGATACTACGTGTTGTACATTAATAATACCTAGGTAGCTATTATCTTAGACTCTGCAACTTAGATTGTTGGCAGGCTCCTATCTGTTGCATCTAGAATGTATGAAAATCGTAGTTTACCTTTGTTGTTATAACTTAGGACTTACCGAAATGGAAACGAGATATGGCAATTCAAAGGATGTATAATATGTATACAAAATTCGTATTACAGCACAAATTCTACATTACACTTTTATAATATAATGCGAAGAAACAAAAAACTGTAGTGTGCTATCTTTAAGATTTCCTCATCTTTTAGCCTTAAATTAATTATAAATTAAAAGGATTACGAGAATTACGATTTTTGAGAATAACATAGGTACTATGGCTCCAATGACGTTCGCGGATTTCCCTAATATACTTAAATTCTTTTTAAAAATAATTCAACGTTAACACAATTCCCCGTAGGTACTGATATTGTAATCGTATCTATAGAATAATTACTTCGTTACTACAACGTTTATCACAGAGGAAAACACACATGGATTGGCTAACTCACCATGCTTCGTTAAACTTAAAATGAATTAACTTACATAAATGTGCGGCGAAAAACCTTGAAACCTGTTGATTGCACGAGTTGTTTTTTATCTCTACAGTTTTTAGGTAAAAATGTGTTAGTAGTTTAAAACGTTATAGCAAGTTGTCGAGTGGTTCACATTTAACACAAGTTTCTCGTTAAGTGCGACCATTGATATGTTTATTATACGTGCGTTTTGTATTTTTTGTGCGACATCTTTGTTTGGGCGAGGCAGACTCGCGGGCGTTACGGACAGGGAACCAGTTTGTTGGGAATCAGACGGCAAAACCTGTATGTATGGTTCGCACCAAACCTCTTGAAAGGTCTCTAAGTTTGCTGATTTTTAAACTGCGTAAGAATATACGACGTTCGAACGGAAATTACGCAGGATACGCAAGTTTGTTTAGCAAAAATCACACGAAAATAGTAGGTACCTACAGTTTATAGGTAACATGTTCAGTAAGTATACATTTTTCCTTTCAGTCTTTTACTTTCCTTTTCGTTATAATAAAGCCGTAATTTAATGCAATTTGCATCATCAAAGCAGTTTACACAGATAGTATTTATTTTAGATCTAACAGTGTTGCTAACTAACCCCTGTATATTTTGCAAGTGTGTTTCGACCTACTTTCCATTGTTAGATAAGACTGAAGCTTGCTCACTAGCTTGTAAATCTGATAACAGCTAAGTAACGACGGAAGTGATGCTACGCCCACAATGCACTGCTGTCTCGCACTATCCTTCATTGACTCAAAGTAAGCATACTTTATTTCTTCATATTTTTATGCTTTTTATCTCAATAGTGTGCTGGGAGTCTTTGGCTTCGGGCTAAGCGAGTTTCATTGGGTTATTCTGTTGGAATATCTTCGCTTGTACAATGAAATACGTTAACTAAAACAAACAACCTGGAATAATTCCGGAATGTCTTGTAAATATGTGTAAGTTTGTAGCGGCTCGCTACATACAGCGACATCTACTTACTAGGACCAGCGCGCAACCAACCACCACGCGCAGTGTGACTGACGTCACAAGTCCTAGATCGCGCTATCGAAGTTTGCACTGCAACTGACTATATATACAAGTTCCCGACTACAACAGTCGGGCAGCCTAGGCCCACCAGGCATGATCACCTCGCCTGGTCGGAGGATCCTCCCTTTGGTTGGAGGAACATGATCCATAGTAACTCCTGTTACTATGTTAGTATGTATGAAAAATGTGCATACCTTTGAATCACTTTACCCAGTTTAACGAATACATAGTTAATTAATACAAGTTCATCTTTTTAATTAGCATTTTGTTTAAACTCGTATAATTATGTTAATGAAAATATATTAAAGAATAACTACAATCATAGAAAAACAACAATGGAAGTAATTATTTTGACAGTTTTAAGAATATCATGTCCTTCACCTGCTGATCGTAAAAAGACGAAGTGACAGCTGAATGGCATTGTTGTTATTAAAATTAGTGTGTTGTCTGTATTCGTCAATATTTACTAAAACATTAGCCACAACTTGTCACATAAATAATTGTGTTTACCTTACAAATGTTTTACTATAGTCCGAGAACTTGGCATGGACCATTTACCTAGGTTGTTAATAATATTGATGTGTTCTACCGAAATAAAGTCCATGTATCAGACAAGCCACCGTAAGCCACGTAAGTCTGTGATGTTTTCAATTCAGAATTTTACGTACCTCTGATAGCTGAGGACCTTGCATACAAGGCTCTTTAATAAGTTGTTGGATTATATACATTGTTTCGGACAAAATACAAAATATATAGAACGATGACTTATATCAGAGAAGACTATGTTGAAATCTTGATTAGACTCAAATTGTAATAATCTGTTTAGATTATATTACATGACAAAACATCGTTATTTTATTAGTCACTAGTATAGCATGTGGAACATGTGGAAATCCACATATTTTGTGCTAAATTTATAACACAAAATGTTGTTTATTAACTCTTAATTTTATTATTGACGTCATGACATCTTTTTAAGAATTTCCCACTCAACACGAAATAAAACCATTTGAAAGAATAGGTAGTATATTCAGATTGTACAGGTAATTATGATTCTGTAAGATGTAAAGGAAATACCTATATATTGCAAACATCGATGAATCGTATGTAAACCTTTAGCCGCTATTTTGTTATATTAGTATTTACTTCTGAAATGTTCTATTGCTGTGGTTATGGAGTAACTACGGTTACAGGTTTGCAGGCCCCTATTGGCAAGGCTTCGTCAATCACGCTTTTTACACGATGGAGAAAGCAGAGCTTAAACCAGAGGTGTGTAATATCGCTTGAGACATGAATAGCAATCGCGTCACGCAATAGTGCACAAGTGGTGACACTTGCTACCTCATTGCATACTGCCAGCGTTAAGTAATCTTTTCCTATAGCCCACTTTGAAAGGCTGTCCAGAAATCTTAATAGATACACTGTACAGTTATGATTACATGACAGTTTCATAAAGATATAATACGACCATGATCTGAAGTTGAAATAAATATACTATATTTAATTTAGTTTTTTAGAAAAATTAAGACCAAAATCCACTCAAAGCCAGTAAAAATGATTCAAGGAACTTAATTATAGTACCTTTCGATTCTTTTTCGTCTAATTTTCTTTCAAAGTTGACATCTAATTTCCTCGGACGTGGAGGATGAGAGCTGAGCCAATACACTTCATTTTCCATTACCCAATGATCACTGAAACAATTTTCATTACAGGGGTAAAAAGTTATAAACTCCAGTCGGAATTTGCTTTTACATTTCGCAACCTTTTCCTAATCGCTTTCGATTTTGTTGATAAAACTCAATGATCCGTGAAACGAAATCCTAATTTCTGTTCCGTCCATTGAGTGGTGCTTACTGATTGCGTCGAAGAATTGCGTCGCTAAAAGGATCGCTATTTAAAAGTGAAACTGAATTACTGTTACGATACAGACCTATACATATTTTTGATTTATGATCTGTGTCTGTGGACGTTGTAGGTATTGTATATACTATATATTGGTGTATAATATGCGGAGCTCAGTGCATTATGCAACTTGTGTGCTGTCTGCGGTGGATGGTCGTTAAATCCTACGCTTTATGAACTGTTGCGATCGTGTGGCATGACCGATTTATAGCTGCAGCCCGGTTCATAGGTGATTGATCCGCCATACAATGTTAGATAATTTTATGCTCGATCTGTTTGAACATTGCATAAGGAAATAATTATTGATGTTAAACGCACAGTTAAAACGTCAATGAAGCTCTCTCGCTGTTATGAACGGTTGTAATACCTGTTACTATCGTTTTAATGACGTCAGCAAAGTGCTTTATCAAAACCAACATTGTATTGTTGGTGTTATGTGATTTTTGATTGGTATTAGTGTTGACGTTAGACTATTATGTTTAACGTTGGGAAAAATTAATACTTTGTAAATTCTCTGCTTCAAAAGATACCCTTTATGAAAAAGATTAATCACAACTCACCAAGGTTGATTGAAACATTAACAACAATGGGTTTTAACTAAGTAGCCATATCCGACAAATAATGCTTGTAAATCAATAGAACTACAATTTGTCATTTTCGGAAGGTACCTAAGTCACATTCATAGGTTCACGATAATAATAATAATGCCATAGGCATTTCCCGTTCCAATAAACGACATGATTTCATTAATTAAACGGTATTTCCTACATTTGGATATACACTCGTTTACTTATGCTAATTTTAGCTACGTGTTAATGTGCTCTTATTACAGCTTTGTAAGAATCCCCAGTCACGAGGAAAAGTTAGCTCTTTATGAAATAGGAAAATCACCACGTGGTGAGGTGACTAAACTTCACGCCTCTCTACAAGTACTTTATACATTTAACAAATTAACACTTGTAGTTCATGTGAGCAGATTATAAATTAACCAAACAGCGAGAATGTGACTCAGATGTCTTCTTCGTCTCTTTAATGCAATCTATCTTCTAAAATAAACAGTTCGTATCACACGAGTTAATTGTAGAGTAATCATGAAGTAAATTATTAAGGCTTATGGGTATTTATGTGATATAATAGGTGAGAACTAGATATACACATATGGAACAATGACAAACTAAGCAAAAAGGTGACCCGTATGGCCGACGTGTGAATTTAGCCTCACAATCGATTTTAAAGTGAATTTAACGTATTGATATGTAATCAGTTGGCAACAAGGTTGAAAATCGATTAAACGTGATCGACGTATGCACTAATGAGGCTTCTTGCGTTGCCAAAAAAGCCACTATATGTTTTTCTACAGTTATGGGTACTATTTAACATGACCCGGATATTCGATTAGTCTAGTGCTTTATAAAGCATCCATCCATCCAGTTATGCAAAAAACGATAACGAGGAAGTAGCAACGTAGCAAAAGTTGAGTTTTTATCGCGATTTCAAGGATTCACGTCATGTGACTCATTCAAGATTTTTTATAATAATTTAATCAAGTAGTTGGACCTCCGCCTACTCGTATTATTATAAATTAATATTTAAATAAGATATGTGAGTTTGTTCCAGCTGATAAAAATCGCTGTAATAAACAATTCAAATTAAATTATGTTTGAATTTATTCATACCTACGTAAAAATCTAAAGAACAATCTTACGAATACACTGAGTACTTATTTGAGTCTTGAAATCGTGCGTTGTACCTATTTGAGGCCACAAACTTTATTTTGCGAAGTTCTACGTCTTATTTTTTTATCATCAATTGCGTCTTTTACCTATTCTCTGCATTATTGCTACTAAAAACTACTATAAACCCGGATAAAATAATATTCTTACTCATACAAGCGTCACGGATTATCGTCCTAAAGTATGCTTAGATTCTTTTTGGCTGAATAATTATTAGCGATATCTACCTAGGATCCTAGCTTTTCACAGCGTTTTCGTTATTCTAGAATAACGTTCCCGCACATATATGTCCTTGGTTTTTGATATCGTGTCTTTTAACATTCGTTACCGGGTCACCGGGAAAAGCTCCGTGCAACATTACTCTTAATTTACTCGCGAATAAAAAATACGGGAAGTGCTAACAATTTTAGCGCACGGCTATTAATCTACTAAACAAATTTGCAAATCGTAAAAAATAATTGCTCTAATTACGAGGCCTGTTAAAAAAGTATTGTTATATATCACGCAGCTTAATTTGTAACGATCTATTTACACTACTGTGTATAACGTGCTTGGACGATAAGAATTGGTTGCTTTTGAAAGAATTGCCTAAATTTAATTCCATACGGTTTGTTATATTTTTAAAATAGTATCAACTACACAGGTTGATACTATTAAGAGAAAAGAAGGAAAGAAATTCTGTGTTGTTAATGCTTTCATTGGTAAGCAGAAGAATCGAATTCAATTGGAATAGTTTCCAGAGAAGACAAAACCAAATGACCTAACATTGGTTTTTGAAAGATGTCAACGTGAGCCGAGCTGGTGACAAAAGCTAGTCTAAAATAAAATACCATGTACCACGTACAATAAAGTAACAAAGTATTGTTAATTGTGTCATGCGTTTGCTTTTTGTGTTAGTTGTTTAACACGCTTCTGTTTGAGTTTGGGGTTTCAAAGCAACTTTAAGAACTTGTACTTCTAGTATGTGTTTAGTACAAAGTTCTGAATAGCTAAGAAAGTTGTGTGAGTATACAAACATCCTGGTACAATCGGAGCCTGGCCGCAAGTTGGGGAGTCTGTTTATATAAAGCAGTGGTAGGAAGTAGGGCTATACTAAACTTACTACCGCTCTGATATAATATACTTAGGGTATTTATAAACCAAGTTTCTGAGAAGCGGCTACCCTTCTCTGGTCTAACATTAGATAATGATTAAGATGTGGCAGTTTTTAAGCCTTGACTTGATACAGCTCTTCCTCGGGCCTAAAAAGAATCCTTAATATCCGTACTCATTTAGGGCAATTGAATAGTTTGGTCATTATGAAACAAATTGAGCAAAAATGTATCTAAATATTATTTGTAATGACGTTTACGAAAAACGTTTTCAGTTTTAAATTTCAAAATCATTTCAAAAACTCAATTTGCCTGCCAGACTAAATTAACATTTGAATTTAACGCAGTTATTACGACAGACTTTTGGAAATCAATTGCCGAACTACAGAATCATTGAACTGTTGTAACAGTTTATAATAATCTTGTAAATCGATTATGTTAGGAGGATGAATTAATTGTGAGATAACAGATTGCGTTCCTCGTTACGCAATAAGTAATTAGTTGAACACAACATACAATGTCATTAACCAACGATCATGTTGTCATGGAAATGTAATTGTACCATTGTCTCTATTTAATTGATAGGGGATAAAGCTATCTGTGTATAATATGCTGCACGAATGAAATTCAATCGTATGTTTGCTATGATGATGATGATCAACAGTGTTTATTATTATTAATGGTTTTAAGTGATTGTAAAACGTTATTTTGTTAATGAATACCTACCTTAGTTCAAAATGCTAAGTGTACGGTTTTTGTATACACCTTTTTTGTAAAAAATACAACAAATTGTTATATTAGGTAGGTATCAACTTCTTTCTAAAGTGTTGAAAATAATACCAACTTTTAAAGGCCATTAAGTTAAGTCGATAATGATAGGTTTACGCGTTAGTGGCTGGTGATTCGCACGTTAAGATAAGTAAAGATATGAGTTGCATCCTCGAGTATCGTATAGCCATGTCTGAACATTACGAAGGTTATCAGGTGCCTAACTAACATTCATAGTGACCAAGCTCTCGGGGATTCCAAGTAACTGATTATATATTGTTTTTCTTTTATTCGCCGATTAGCACGGTAACTTTAATACTTAATAGCGGTGTAGAAACCCGTCTCAGTATGTTGTATCTCACGGGTATTTTTCATACAAACATAATGACTAAAGAACTGCCGATATAAATCTCAATGTAACGCCAATTTGCCACGTGGAGGAATCTGAAGGTACCACTCAGCGGCGCCTACACCTCACAATCAAAATCTAACCTTGGGCTGGGTTATAAAAATGCCTCTTTGTTCTCAATAACCAATTTAAATGTTAAAATTGATCATCTACGCAATACGCGTATTGCGTAGCCACTTTGTTTACTAACACGTACTGAATGCGAAATAACATTTTTTTCCTTACATTTCAATCGTTGACCATTGAAGGTATAAACGGCTTACCGGTTGTATGTCACCTGTCACATATTATAAAGATAACGAGTTGAATGGAATGCTTCTCGATCGTGGAGTATTGAATTGAATGTGGTGCTCGACAAAGGGCAGTAGTTTCATAGTAATTTGAATTCCACTTTACTTTCTACAAACACACGCTCTCGAAAATTTATCAATTTAATAATGTGTGAGAACCGGTACAGTCATGTTTAGATTTGCCTATAGTTGGTAATTTCACGGAGTGCGGTCCTACACACTCATGCTTGGAATGCAATTATATGCGCTCGACGAGACAATAATGAACAAACTATCTGAGAGTTCTGCCTACAGGCAACGTAGTGTTTACTTCTCGACACCAGAGTTTTACGACTCAACGTATTCCCTAAACTCATTACAAAAATTGTGCAAATAAGAATAAAAAATACATTGCCATCGCTCCAAGCGCGTAAAAAGAGTTTATTTTTAATTTGATTGCAAAATACGTTCGCATTCCGAAACAAAGACCACATATTGGGACCACATCCAAAGCTATTTTCGCGTGAGTTTGTTTTGGGCAAACATCCGGCACCCTACACCTTGTTTTATTAAGTGCACAAAGTATTAATGTGTTGAAACCTTTTGTTTAACGCACTCGCACCGAGAGTGCGCACTGTTCTTAATAATGAAGGGTTACGACCATGCCAAAATGGTTTAGTGTCGCCAGACGCGTCTTGCTAATAAACTTGTGCATGAATAAGCAACTTGTGGTACATATCAACAGAACTCTTTTGTTTTACTAATTCATCATCAATTCGTCTTAATAACTGAGCGTTTACTGATCATATAAAAAGTAGTAGTAGAAATTCTACTCCGACCGGGAAGCGATAGACTGATAGCGTGTTTTTCTTTTTGCGCGAGTGGTGTCATGAGGTTCCTTGTATTTCCACTGCTGCTATCCTATTAAGTCGAATAGGTCCTCGTGATGTTATGTGCAATGTCCATAATCGAAATAAGGCGTTGGCTAAACAAAGTTCTTTAGTAATAACCAGAAATCGAATCGAATCTAATTTAGTTTTAGCTAGAAAGTTCCAGAATAAATTATGCCATGAATTTGAATTATAAAACTGGTTTCACGCAGTTGCAAATTTTATGAAATTGATCATTTACGCGACAGTTTAATTATTTAGTCACCAGACTGGTGTGTTAGTAACAAAGTTACGATGCAATAGATTAATAAGGACGTGTCATGTGCGAGTAATTTACTCGCTAATGATAATACAAATCTACGTTTAATACCTACTATTACTAGTATACATTTTTCTGAATCTATATTTGAAACACGGAAGTATAGAAACGAAAATAACAATGACTGGCGTGATTTCTCGTGCAGGCCTCAGAATATCGTCAAGTAGTGCTCGCAGGAGGGTCATATATTACCTCGATATGAATCCAAGAACCGCAATAACCTAATGATTTCAAACGTTACACTTGCACAAATAGAATTCCAAGTGGAACCGACGAAATATGGGTCTCTCGAAATCGGAATAACGTATTGTATGTTTTGATATCTGAAGTCTAGTGTAGGTTATAGGAATATTATTTAAAAGGGATGATTTAAATAGGTTTATAAAATATGTTCTGGATGTAATAAATTTTTAATAAATTCAGTTACTTGGTTGTATCCTCCGGCAAAGGTTTTAAGTAGCTTTAGCACCCAACAACGCGAGCGCCTCTTCGCATAATATTAGTGGTTACTCGAAAAGATTACAGTATTCACGCGGTGAATTTTTAATTCGTTTTAAAATTAATTCAGTAGGGCAAACACGAGGCGCGGGGCGTTAGAAATTTAATTCTTTGTTTTTAATATAACAATAAACGCTTATAAATTTAAAACAGGCCAACTGCTTACGAATGTTAATAGGAACCTGGCGCATGTGCACTCGCGTTCTTTGTTCCTAGTTTATCGAGTATTGGACAACATGACACCCAGTGTCAGCCTTGGATTTCATTGCGGAGCTGATAAACGACCACTACACAGTACTGTTTATGTTAATTTATTTTATTGCAGGATTAACATATTCGCCAGTTTATTTGGCTTCGAGTGCAGCCATTAAATAATACATAGCAAGTAAGTATATTTGCTCATATTAAAAGATGCTCAGGTGCTAAAACTACCGTAGTTAAATATCATAAAGGAACATTTTATGTTTATTTATTCTTGAATGTTCCGGGTGAACTAATCAATTAATAAAGATGGGTTTTTTTATTCTTGTCGCTTCCGCTATGATTTAAAAGCCGACGTTAAACATGGAAGTGATTCAGGTGCCACCGTGCCTTAACCGCAGATCTGCGTCGACAGGCGGAAATAGAGCTCTATACTCGCTTTGCAGAGATTACTTTCAATTCAATGTTTAGTTACTTTTTCTTTCACTGTAATAGGCACTGTACAAAGCACAATTTAAACAACTTATTCAAAGGTTTAACTAATTAAATCTAAGATTACAAAATGAGGTTTACCGAAATGTTAATCAAGGTGTGGCAAACACAAATACATAAACTGTAGTCTACTTTAATTAATCAAAGTTAGCCCACCTGCTTGTTCAAGTAAGCTTGCTGCTCAGTCCCGAGCTAAGTATCCCGGGGTGCTATTAGCATAGCCACCTCAGTCGGCTTGCGAATTTGTAATCGACGCCTAAGCCACGCAGGTGGATGATATTGCCCAACCTCCTTATATAATCCCTTGCTCACTTACGAAACCTTAGGGAGCTAAGTAGTCGCCACTAAAAAGTAATTATGAACAATAAAACTGGATAAATTGATTTTATATAACTGTATTTTTATACCTAGCTGACCCAGCGAACTTCGTACCGCCAAGCAATCGATGATTTTTTTATTTTAGAAATTTTTAATTTTAGCTAGGTACTCTCCGCGTAATGTCTTCACCAA